>NC_046629.1:4001619-4304119 GCF_900324465.2 Anabas testudineus | reverse complement strand
ATTGTGGCAATGCAGAAATACTCTGCTACAGGTAAAAGTCCTGCATTCTGTACAAAACTGCTGTGTAGATTGTACAGAATTTCACACTGTTGATTAATAGCATTATTTTTATTTGATCTGACTTTAGGGTTAAGTTCAGTTCATTTCATTCCCTCCACAGTGTCTCTCTACAGGATATTAGTCCCACAGGAGCCAGGCTTCAAAATCTTTAGTGTAACAACAAGTCGAATAGATTTTCTAAACCAGGGGTAGAAAAAGGCATAAATTATAGGGTTTAGACTGGAGTTCAAATAGAACAGACATAATACAAAGGCAGAAGATGAAGCACTGACCAAAGAGTCATTGCCTATAAGTGCAACACAGAAATATGGACAAGTGCATATTAAGAATAAAAGTATAACAACACCAAGAGTCCTGGCTGCTTTCATCTCAGATTTCTTAGCAGAGACACTCAGTGAACGTTGGTATGAGACAAACACAATCTGAGACCTCATGGCTCGAGCCTGAGACACAGCCACAAAAAATACTCTCATATAAAGAACAATGATGGTAATAATGGGAGCAATGAAGTAAAAAATAAGACTTGTAACATGTTCAGTACGTTTTAAGACTATCACACACTCTCCAGCACAAGAATTAAACCTGCCTGGTTGACTTAAATTATCTTTCATCAGCACAGAGAGAAAAATAAAAGAAGAGATCCAACACAGTGAAACACAGACTCCAACTCTTTTTGGTGTGACTTTGGTGGAGTAATGTAGAGGGTCACAAATAGCCACATAACGGTCAATAGATATGAGAATCATGATTCCTATTGAGGTAGAGGTAATAATAAAGTCTAAAACAAAATACAGAGTACATACGAGGTCACCAAGAAACCAGCAGCCGTCTATGAGCATAATTTGAAACAACCAGAGGAAACCTACAGAGAAATCTGAGACAGCCAGAGAGAGAAGGAGGAGGTTGGTGGGAGTGTGGAGCTGCCTGGAGAGAAAAGACAACAACATGCATAATATGATTTTTATAATTTGTGCAGAAAAACCAGATGACACCATAAGATTTAAAAAAAAATTGAAGAAATGTACTCAAAGAATATTTTCTGCACAGCTACTAGTTTTAGAATTTGATGTAATATGTGTCTACTTGAAGTGGGAGATGGAGATGATGACCAGCAGGTTGAGAGATGCAGTAAGTAGAGAGATGAAGGACAGAACAATGTAAATAAGAACAGTGTGAGAGTGAGGACGCTTTGGTTTCCAGCAGGAGGTGTTGAGATGTGGAAAGCAGAGTTCAACTTCCTCCATCATCAGAGAGAGAGGAGAAGCTGCTGAGCTCTGACAGCTCTCTGAACAAATCTCAAACTTCAGTAGCTCTTTTGTCCCTCCTCTAACACCGTTACTTAGAAACTATTGTTTCTCCTCCATATCTCATAGGTCTGTTAATCCTGTAGATCATCCTCATTAATACTATACAACATATTTTATCTTTAATATCTAATAAATTATGGAGCTAGCGACAAAAAACATCATGTAATGTCCTCCTCGCTATTTTTTTCACAGCAGCCTCAGCAAGTTCACAATATTGTCATTTCATACAATATTTAATGGGCATATGTTAAAGAACAGGTAATATTCCTGTCATCAGCGAGTAATTGGTTAATCATATTTCCTAAAATAAATGTAATAAGGCTTGACTGGAATTCCATTAAATTAAAGGCCACATGTCATATCATACAGTACTGGTTTGCAGATTTCGCTAAATAAACTGGCTTAAAGTGAAAAACTGGACAAAATTATAAGAAAGCTGATTTGAAAAACTTAATTTTTTCTCTACAATTAAAGATGGAGAATGTGATGCTCCTGTTAAAATTAGGAGCAATAACTGTCCCAACAAAATTCCTCATTAAAAACCCTCCAGTTAATCCAAAATGCTGCAGCCAGAGTTCTGACTGGAATTAGCAAGAGAGATCATATTTCTCCTACGTTAGCTTCTCTCCATTGGCTCCCTGTAAAATCCAGAATTGAATTTAAAATTCTTCTCCTCACTTATAAATCCCTTAATAATAAGGTTCCTTCTTATCTTAAAGACCTCGTGGTTTCATATTTTCCAAGCAGAACTCTCCTTTCTCAGGCTGCTGGTTTACTTGTAGTTCCTCCAAATGTAGAATGGGAGGCAGAGCCTTTAGCTATCAAGCCCCTCTCCTGTGGAACCAGCTCCCAGTTCAGGTTCTGGAGTCAGACACCCGTCTCCACATTTAAGACTAGACTTAAAACTTTCCTTTTTTATAAAGCTTATAGTTAGAGATGGATCAGGTGACTCTGAACCATCTCTTAGTTCTGCGGATATAGCTTAGTCTGCTGGGGGACCTCTACTGATAAACTGAGCTCCTCTCCTCTCTCCTTTCTCCTGTATCAATGCAAATTCTACCATTGCACGTCATTAACTTTGTGTCTTCTCTCTCTTTTAGTTGTGTTTCCTCCTCTCTGTCTCCCTCTCTCTGTACTTTTCTGCAGGTATCCTCGGCCTGGAGCTGTATATCTCCAGAATCCAGTTCACCTGCCCAATGTTCTTGCTGCTTGTTGTTGTTGTTGTGTTCTTCTGTTCTTTTCTCTCTTCTCGTTCCACTCTCCCCAACCGGTCGAGGCAGATGGCCGCCCACTATGAGCCTGGTCTGGTTCTGCTGGAGGTTTCTTCTTATAAAGGGAGTTTTTCCTCTCCACTGTTGCCTAAAGCTTGCTCAAATGGGATTGTTGGGTTTTCTATATAATCTTTTGTATAATTATATTCTGTAAGGTCCTAAACCTTACACTGTAAAGTGCCATAAGATAATTTCTGTTGGGAATTGGTGCTATACAAATAAAACTGAGTTGAATTGAATTGGATAATCCCTGTGATTGAGTACTGTATATGCATTACACAACACAGGAATTGTTTGAGATCCTGTTTATTAATGGCAATTAACCACTTGAGCCACAACTGCACAAATCCTGTGGAAATAGACACATATAATCCCTAAGAAGGCCCAATCAGCTAAACAACACAAAGAGTCTACTGCTGTACTTTCTGTTTTTTGGGGGTTGTAGATGTAGGTATACAAGTTTGGTCATAACCTTAGTTAAATGCGTTTGCAAACTAACTTTTGTATCAAAGTTTATGGGAATATACGGTACGTGAAATCACCAAGTCACTACATTCAATTCTGGGTGATCATAAATTTGTGTACAAAACATCAAACAATTCAACCAAAAGTGTTTGAGCTAAGTCAGAAAAACCTGTCTATCAGCATCATAGTGGTGCAAATTATTTTATTATCCAATATCATTACATCATATTCCATGATTTTCATAAGGCTTCGAGTCACAAAGGCAACTAATTCCTTATGATTTCTGGACAAGTATTAAACAAACAAATGCATGAACATATTTCCCCAAATCATGCCTGAAAAGAATAGACAAAGCTGACAAGACTACCTCTATCTAAACTAATGGTGCAATGTCTTTTCTTCATTCTGTAGGAAGGCACATAAACCAAGGGGAACACAAACTGATGAATTCTGGTTGTTGAAAACACTGAACAGTGTCACATCAAACCACATTAGTCTCACTGGAGCCAGGCTTGAAAATCCGAAGTGTAACAATCATTCTAATAGATTTTCTGAACCAGGGGTAAAATAAGGCGTACACCATGGGATTTAGGCAGGAGTTGAAATAGAAAAGATATAAAATAAAGGCAGAAGATGAAGTATTGAACAATTTGTCCTGGTCTATAAATGAGACACAATAATATGGGCAAAGACACAACAGAAACACAACTATAATCACACCGAGAGTCCTGGCTGCTTTCACCTCAGATTTCTTAGCAGAGACACTCACTGAACGCTGGTATGAGACAAACACAATGTGAGACCTCATGGCACGAGCCTGAGACACAGCCACCACAAATACTCTCATATACAGAACTATGATGGCAGTAATAGGAACAATAAAGGTCAAAATAAGATCTGCAACTTTTTGAATTAGGTTAAAGATTACTACACATTCACCAGCACAGGAATTATACCTGCCTGTTTTTTTGAGATTATCTTTCAACATCATGTTTACATAGTAGAAAGAACAGATCCAACACACTGAAACACAAGTCTGAACTCTTCTTGTAGTGATTCTGGTGGGATAATGCAGAGGGTCACAAATAGCCACATATCGGTCAACTGATATGAGAACCATGTTTCCTATTGAGGTAGAGGTCAAAACGTAATCTATAACATAGTAGAGAGTGCACATCATGTCACCAAGGAACCAGCAGCCGCCTATGAGCATAATTTGAAACAACCAGAGGAGACCTACAGAGAAATCTGAGACAGCCAGAGAGAGGAGGAGGACGTTGGTGGGAGTGTGGAGCTGCCTGGAGAGAAAAGACAACAAAATGCATAATATGATTTATATTATCATTCATCATTTGTGCAGATAAAACCAGATGAAAACACAATTTTTGAAAAATACTCTTTTGTCTCATAATTATTTTTTTCTGCACAGCTACTAGTTTTAGAATTTCATGTAATTTGAGGTTACTTGAAGTGGGAGATGGAGATGATGACCAGCAGGTTGAGAGATGCAGTAAGTAGAGAGATGAAGGACAGAACAATGTAAATAAGAACAGAGTGAGAGTGAGGACGCTTTGGTTTCCTGCAGGAGGTGTTGAGATGTGGAAAGCAGAGTTCAACTTCCTCCATCATCAGAGAGAGAGAGAGGAGAAGCTGCTGAGCTCTGACAGCTCTCTGAACAAATCTCTCTGACTTCAGTAGCTCTTTTGTCCCTCCTCTAACACTGTTACTTAGAAACTAATGTTTCTCCTCCATGGCTCATAGGTCTGTTTTTTTCATAGGTCATCATCATTAATATTATACAACACACTTTATCTCTGATATATGATTACGGAGCTGGAGAAAAAAAAGATCAGGTAATCTCCACCTTGTTTTGTTGTTTGCTTTAACAAACCATAGCTTTAGCTTCAAATTAACAGTTTTATTGGACCATAAATATTGTAATTCAGTACAAAATGTACAATACTATAAGTGAACAGCCATTAACCACTGGAGCTCTGGCAGTAAAAACTATTTCTTGCAGTTTTCAATGCAGTTTGCATTGTTAATGTGCATGAGGCCCTTGAGTTCACCTCTCTACTGTTTAGGCCAGAGATAATACAAAAGGCGGAGTAGAATTAGAAATGTTTTTTTAACTATATTATAAAGCAACTGATGATTCAGGCATTCAATTAATCAGTCATCGGCTGGGAACAATGCAGAGAGGAACTAGCAGTAGGTTAGTTGGATGGTGAGTGTCAAAGCTTGAGCAGAAAAGGGGATGTTGGTGAGATGAGTTTCTAGTGCAACCTCCAAGATGGCTGACCGCAGTGGGAGCATGACGGCAGATGAAACCAGTTGCATGCCAGAAGCTGTGGAGACAATCTAGTGATAAGCAATTTTTAACTGGAGCACCACATGAGTGAACCCCAGCACGATGAGGCTGCCTTCAGAATCCACTTCACAAAGGGCAGGTCCAGAATCCAGAAATCCAGAATCCAGGGACAGCCCAGGTCGTTAACAGAGAGGGGTTCAGATAGAAGAATCCAAAAGGCAGAAACGAGGTTGCTAGACAATCCTGATCATACAAAGAAAGGCAGTTCACCAAGGGGGTTAAGCAGAGATCAGAAATGCAGTCCAGGTCATACACAGTAAACAGTTCCGAGATATCCAATACGCGAAATCCACATCAGATCGACAGTCCGGGTCCACGAGCTCACTCTCGACTTCAGGCTTCAAATGGGAAACATAAAAGGTTGGATGGATGCGAAGGGGTCTGGGGAGATGCAGACGAACTGCCACAGGGGTGATCAGCTTGGTGATGGGAAAGGGTCCCATAAATACGGGAGCCAGTTTATGGTTTTCCACCCGCAAAGGAATGTCTGAGGAGGAAAGCCACACACCATGGCCGACTCTGTACATCGGGGCGGGCCTGCATATTCTATTGGCCCGGGTCTCGTAGACATGGACAGTTTGGACTTGTGAATCTTGGGCTCTCATCCAGGCCAGGTGGTACGCTGAACCGACACTTGTACGGATGGGACCGATGACTCTTTCTCCTGGACATCAAACAGTGGAGGTTGGTAAACATACACCACCTGGAAAGGTGTCAACCCAGTAGCCAATGATGGCCGGGAGTTATGAGCATACTCTACCCAGACCACCTTCGACAACCTAGATGTTGTATCCCTAGTCCCTGGAGGCCAATTTCCAGCTCTTGGTTGGGACACTCTGTCTGCCCATGTGGACTGAGGGTGAGAACTAGATGAGGCGACAAAGCTCCATCCAGAAATGAGCAGTGAACTGGGGACCTGTGCCTGACACAATGTCTCAGGGCAGTTTGATGGTGGTAAAAAAGGTGGGAGTATTGGCACCAGTTTAGGACCCTAGAGTGCAAGTTATCAGGAACGTACAGTTTACCAGGTGGACAAGCTGAGGGTGACGGTGCATGAGAGTCCAGTAAGTCCTTCTCGATTTTCAGAAGCGTGATTCCAAGACAGGAGACAGGTGGAAGAATAAAGTCAGGTGAATCTGGAGCGTCCGAAGGTTCGAACTGGCGAGAGGGCGCATCTGCCTTGATGTTGCGGTTGCCTGGGAGGTGTCAAAGGAAGAAATTGAACCTGCTAAAGAACAGGGCCCACATGGCTTGCCAGACGTTCAGGAACTTGGCCGTCTGAAGGTACTCTAAGTTCTTATGATCCGTCCAGACTAAAAATGGTTGTTGCGTTCCTTTTAACCCGTGGCACTATTCCTCCAATGGCAGTTTAATGGCTAGAAGTTCCCGGTCTTCCATGCTGTAGTTGCATTCTGCTGGAGTCAGACGCATGGGAAAAAAAGCACAGGGATGCATTAGATGGTCTTCCTTGAATCTTTGAGAGAGCACCACCCTGCCGCAGGACTGGCGACCTGGCTGTAATTGTGAATAAACTTCCTGTAAAAAGTGGCAAATCAAAGAAAACGCTGTAGGGCTTTACGGGACTCAGAAACGGACCATTCATACACAACCTGTATTTTGGCTGGGTGCATGCAAATCTGTCCGGGAGACGTGATAAATCCTAAGAAGGAGATAGTCTGGGCATGAAATGAACTGTAACAGGGGTTGCAATACCAGCCACACGTGTTCCTCATGCTCGATTTCAGTTTCAACGTTTCGTATAGATGGTCGCATTTTGCAAGAGCTCGAATACAGAGGAAGTAAGAGGGAGGGGCTAATGGCTTTTGATTGTGATGTCAATCAAACTTCTAAAATCGATAAACGGCATGTAAAAAGGCCTGTTGGACAGACAGGCAGGAAGAGCTGGCATCATGACAGGAAGTCCATTTAAATAGTCTACAGGTGCATTTCTATAGTCATGACTGTGTTTTACTAGTACGAAAGACTACCTGCACATAGTAAGCGACCTTAATACACTACACAGTCAACATAAAACATATTTTAGGTTTTGTGTTTAGGTAAATTACATTTATTGAATTTCTTGTTACTTCTTGTTAAAAAAAATGACATCAACAGTGGATTCTTCATGAACAAAAAACAAGATGTCAGAAAATAAAGACCTAATTTCAGTGACTCCACCGTGACATTTTACAACATATTAGTCTCACAGGAGCCAGGCTTCAAAATCTTTAGTGTAACAATAAGTCGAATAGATTTTCTGAACCAGGGGTAGAAAAAGGCATAAATCATCGGGTTAAGACTATGACCAGCACAGGAATTAAACCTGCCTGGTTGTTTGAAATTATCTTTCATCAGCACACAGAATAGAAAGAGAGAAAAGATCCAACACAGTGAAACACAGACTCCAACTGCTTTTTGTTGTGACTTTGGTGGAGTAATGTAGAGCATCACAAATAGCTACATAACGGTCAACTGATATCAGCACCATGAGTCCTATTGAAGTACAGGTAATAATAAAGTCTAGAGCGTAATACAGAATACACATAAGGTCACCCAGGAGCCAGCAGCCATCTATGAGCATAATTTGAAACAACCAGAGGAAACCTACGGAGAAATCTGATACAGCCAAAGAGAGAAGGAGGAGGTTGGTGGGAGTGTGGAGCTTCCTGGAAAGAAAAGACAGAAAAATGCATAACATCAGATATGTTATGATTCATCATTTGTGCAGGTAAAACCAGATGAAAACCATGACATATGAAGAATTTTAAAATATTGCTGTTTAGGTTTTTTAAGAGTTGTTGCAGCAGATAAAGAGACTTCAAAACCATCACAGATTTCAAAACACTGTTAGTAAAGTTACATTTCCCCATAATGATTTCACTCTAAAACTAGAGTTTTATAAATAAAATGTTAAAGTAATGTATGAATAACTACTTGAAGTGGGAGATGGAGATGATGACCAGCAGGTTGAGAGATGCAGTAAGTAGAGAGGTGAAGGACAGAACAATGTAAATAAGAAAAGTGTGAGAGTGAGGACGCTTTGGTTTCCTGCAGGAGGTGTTGAGATGTGGAAAGCAGAGTTCAACTTCCTCCATCATCAGAGAGAGAGGAGAAGCTGCTGAGCTCTGACAGCTCTCTGAACAAATCTCTCTGTCTTATAACTTTATGTATCTCTCTACCCCCACCTCTAACATACTCTGCTACTTAGAAACTTTTGCTCCTTCGTTTCTCTGTAGATCATGATCATTAGTCTCTCTTCCTGTGTAACTAAAGTATTTTCTGTGTGTATAACTGGAGAAAAAACCTCCAACAATTTTTTAATCCATTTTAGGATATGTTCCAAAGTCAGAACCCCTTATTGTGCAAAAACATAATAAAATCATCTGATCTTAGTGAGTCTTGATTTTATGCAAATGCAACCCTAAAATTAACACCAGCATTTAAATGTTTCACTGCCCTTATTTGTTTAGCAAGAATAAAGACGTGGGCATTTCAGTTGGGTTGAGGTCTGAATATCAGTATTTTATTTTTCAGTTATTCACAATTAGATTTACTAGTGTGCTTTGAATCATTGCTGAGTTGCGTTACCCGGTTTGACAGATGGCCTCACATTTAAGTCGACAATACTCTGGTTCAGAGAGAAGTTTTTGTTGTCGACACTGTGTCTGCAAAATAAGTCCAAAATCACAACCCCTGCACCACTGTGCTTTACAGTGTATATGAGGATTTTTTGATTCAATGTTTGTTTCAAATGTCGAATGTTTGGTTTTATCCAAACATGGTGCTGAGCATTAAGGCCCAGCCAACTCCACTTTGGTGTCTTTGAGGTTTTTGACAGATAGTTTTATGAACCTCAGTCATGTTTTAAAGTTCTGGAGCATTCAAGTGTGTGTTCATGAGTAGGAAAGACATAAGAAATTGTTGCAGCACATCAATCTGGAAGCTATAAAAACATTTTCAAACAATGTGAACATAAATGTGCTGCTGTGAGAAAGATTGTTCACAGGTGAAAAGCCTTGAAAGCAGTTGCCAATCTTTCCAAGATCAGAAGTCTCAGAACATTCACCCAAGTTCAGACTCTGCAATGCTCAGAAAAAATACAAAACAAAACCCTGAGCTACATCCCAGACCCTACAGAACTGAATGATTGTGTGGAAGTGTTGCCAGGAGAAAGCCTCTGACTAAATGGACATTAAACTGTCAAAACTTCTGCTTTGATAGAGCTTTGCAGAACTACTGATGATCAGTTGATCAGTTTAAACACGTCCATCTGGGATTAACAAATTAGTTTGAATCTTGAGCAAGGACTGATGATGATCAGCATCTAGATGCAGCTTACAGTATTAAATGGAACATTCAATTTACAATTCAATTCATTATTATTTTTTTTTTTTGTATAGTGCCAAATCACAACAGAAGTCATCTCAAGGCACTTTATAGTGCAAGGTGTAAGATCCTATTTTTATACAAAAAACTAAATAGAAAACCCAACAATCCCATTTGAGAAAGCTTTAGGCAACAGTGGAGAGAAAAAACTCCCTTTAGAGAAGGGCAAACAAAAAAACTACAACAAGCCGCAAAAACACTGGGCAGATGTACGTGATTCTGGAGACGTACAGCTCCAGGTCGAGGATACCTGCAGAAAAGTACAAAGAGAGGGAGACAGAGAGGAGGAAACACAACTACAGGAGAGAGAAGACACAAAGTTAATGACATGAAATGGTAGAATTTGAATGGATAGAGGAGAAAGGAGAGAGGAGAGGAGCTCAGTTTATCAGTAGAGGTCCCCCAGCAGACTAACCTATAGCAGCATAACTAAGAGATGGTTCAGAGTCACCTGATCCATCTCTAACTATAAGCTTTATAAAAAAGGAAAATTTTAAGTCCAGTCTTAAACGTAGAGAGGGTGTCTGCCTCCCGAACCTGAACTGGGAGCTGGTTCCACAGGAGAGGGGCTTGGTAGCTAAAGGCTCTGCCTCCCATTCTACATTTGGAAGCTCTAGGAACCACAAGTAAACCTGCAGTCTGAGAACGGAGAGTTCTCCTTGGAAGATATGGAACTATGAGTTCTTTAAGATAAGATGGAGCCTGATTATTAAGGGATTTATAAGTGAGGAGATGAATTTTAAATTCAATTCTGGATTTTACAGGGAGCCAGTGGAGAGAAGCTAACGTAGGAGAAATATGATCTCTCTTATTAATTCCAGTCAGAACTCTGGCTGCAGCATTTTGGATTAACTGGAGGCTTTTTAATGAGTTATTGGGAAACTGCACAAATCCTGTGGAAATAGACACATATAATCCCTGAGACGGCACAATCAGCTAAACAACACATAGAGTCTACTGCTGACTTGTGTTTTTGGGAGGTTATAAATGTAGTTATACAGGTAAGATCATAGGCTTAGTTCAATGTTTTTACATGCTAATCATTGTATGAAAGTTTATGGGAAAGTCATGAAATCACCAAATCCCAAGCAAAGCTCAAGCAATTCTAACAATATACAATTACAGCATATCCTATGATTTTCTTAAGGCTTTGAGTCACAAAGGCAACTAATTCCTTACAAGTATTAAAACAAGACAAATGCATAAGCGTACTTCTTAAAACCATGCCTGAAAAAACTGGACAAAGCTGACAAGACTACCTCTATCTAATCCAATACAATGTCTTTTTCTTCATTCTGTAGGAAGGCACATAAACCAAGGAGAACACAAACTGATGAGTTGTGATGGTTGAAAACAACTTTCAGCCACTGAACAGTGTCACATCAAACCACATTAGTCTCACTGGAGCCAGGCTTGAAAATCTGAAGTGTAACAATCATTCTAAGAGATTTTCTGAACCAGGGGTAAAATAAGGCGTACACCATGGGATTTAGACAGGAGTTGAAATAAAAAAGATATAAAATAAAGGCAGAAGATGAAGTATTGAACAACTCGTTCTGGTCTATCAGTGCGACACAGTAATATGGGCAGAGGAAAAAAAGAAACACAACTATAACAACACCGAGAGTCCTGGCTGCTTTCACCTCAGATTTCTTAGCAGAGACACTCACTGAACGTTGGTATGAGACAAACACAATGTGAGACCTCATGGCTCGAGCCTGAGACACAGCCACCACAAATACTCTCATATACAGAACTACGATGGCAGTGATAGGAACGATAAAGGTCAAAATAAGATCTGCAACTCTTTGAATTAGGTTAAAGATTACTACACATTCACCAGCACAGGAATTATACCTGCCTGGTTGTTTTAGATGATCTTTCATCATTATGTTCAGATAGAAGAAAGAGCAGATCCAACACAGTGAAACACAAGTCTGAACTCTTCTTGGAGTGATTCTGGTGGGATAATGCAGAGGGTCACAAATAGCCACATATCGGTCAACTGATATGAGAACCATGGTTCCTACTGAGGTAGAGGTCAAAACGTAATCTAAAATACAGTACAGAGTGCACATAATGTCACCAAGGAGCCAGCAGCCGTTTACGAGCATAATTTGAAACAACCACAGGAGACCTACAGAGAAATCTGAGACAGCCAGAGAGAGGAGGAGAAGGTTGGTGGGAGTGTGGAGCTGCCTGGAGAGAAAAGACAGTAACATGTATAACATTACTTATATTATGATTCATCATTTGTGCAGATAAAACCAGATGAAAACACAATTTTAGAAAAATACTTTTTTTTTCTGCACAGCTACTAGTTTTAGAATTTGATGTAATATGTGTCTACTTGAAGTGGGAGATGGAGATGATGACCAGCAGGTTGAGAGATGCAGTAAGTAGAGAGATGAAGGACAGAACAATGTAAATAAGAACAGTGTGAGAGTGAGGACGCTTTGGTTTCCTGCAGGAGGTGTTGAGATGTGGAAAGCAGAGTTCAACTTCCTCCATCATCGGAGAGAGAGAGAGGAGAAGCTGCTGAGCTCTGACAGCTCTCTGAACAAATCTCCCTGTCTTCTAAGTCTTTTGTCCCTCCTCTAACACTGTTACTTAGAAACTAATGTTTCTCCTCCATGGCTCATAGGTCTGTTTTTTTCATAGGTTAATATTATACAACATACTTTATCTCCGATATGAGAATAACGGAGCTGGGAAAAAAAAAAAACATCGTGTAATCTCCTCCTTGTTTTTTTTTTTTTTTTCAGACCAGCCTCAGCAATTACAATTTTGTCATTTAATACAATATTTACTGGGCATGTTTTAAGAACAGGTAATGTTCATGTGATCAGCGAATAATTGCTTAATCATATTTCCTAAATTAAATTTACTATTGCTTTAACAAACTTTAGCATTAGCTTCAAATTAACAGTTTTATTGGAGCCTAAATATTGTAATTTAGCACAAAATGTACTGTAAGTGACCAATCATTAACCACTGGAGTTCTGGCAATAAAAACTATTTCTGCATTTTCATTTAACTAAAACAAATATGGACAGCAGTCAGCAGCTTGCACTGTTACATGAGGCCCCTGAGTTCACCTCTCTAGTGTTTAGGCCACCCTTGGCCTTTATAATTAAACCTAACGACTTGATATGCTCTAGTTTGGCTCCAGAAGTCCATTAAAATAAATGCACTACACAGTCAACATAAAACATATTTAAGGTTTTGCTTTTAGGTAAATTAGATTTATTGATGTTATTTCTTATTAACAAAGTTTATTTTAGGATTGTGATATTAACAGTGGATTCCCAGTGTTGATATCAGAGTCCAGACTCTTCATGGACAAAAAACTGTATGTCAAGAAATTAATTTAAATGAATTTAAATAGTTAAGTCAATATTAAGAAATTCAAACAAATCCCCTTAACAGACTAAAGACCTAATTACAGTGACTCAACCGTGACATTTTACAACACATTAGTGTCACAGGATCCAGGCTTCAAAATCTTTAGTGTAACAATAAGTCGAATAGATTTTCTGAACCAGGGGTAGAAAAAGGCATAAATCATGGGGTTAAAACAGGAGTTTAAATAAATGAGACATATTATAAAGGCAGCAGATGAAGCACTAAGCAGGGTATCATGGCCTATAAGTGCAACACAGAAATATGGGCAAATGCATAAAAGGAATACAAGTATAACAACACCAAGAGTCCTGGCTGCTTTCATCTCAGATTTCTTAGCTGTTAGACTCATTGAATGTTTGAGTGTGACAGCTGCAATGTGAGACCTCATAGCTTGAGCCTGAGACACAGCCACCACAAATACTCTCATATAAAGAACAATGATGGCAGAAAGTGGAACAATGAAGCAAAGAATAAGACCTGATACGTGATCAGTAAATGTTATGACTATCACACACTCTCCAGCACAGGAATTAAACCTGCCTGGTTGTTTGAAATTATCTTTCGTCAGCACACAGAATAGAAAGAGAGAAAAGATCCAACACAGTGAAACACAGATTCCAACTGCTGTTTGAGTGACTTTGGTGGAGTAATGTAGAGGGTCACAAATAGCCACATAGCGTTCAACAGATATCAGCACCATGAGTCCTATTGAGGTAGAGGTTATAATAAAGTCTAGAGCATAATACAGGATACACATAAGGTCACCCAGGAGCCAGCAACCGTCTATGAGCATAATTTGAAACAACCAGAGGAAACCTACGGAGAAATCTGAAACAGCCAGAGAGAGGAGGAGGAGGTTGGTGGGAGTGTGGAGCTGCCTGGAGAGAAAAGACAGAAACATGCATAACATTACTTATATTATGATTCATCATTTGTGCAGATAAAACCAGATGAAGACAATGACAATGATATAAAAAACTATTTTAACATATTGCTGTTTAGTTATTCAACAGTTATTCTAACAGATAAAGAGAGTTCAAAACCATCACAATTTTCAAAACACTGTTAGCAAAGTTACTTTTCCTCGTAATAATTTCACTCTGTAAAACTAGATTTTTATAGATAAAATGTTAAAGTACTGTATGTCACAACTTGAAGTGGGAGATGGAGATGATGACCAGCAGGTTGAGAGTCACAGTAAGTAGAGAGATGAAGGACAGAACAATGTAAATAAGAACAGTGTGAAAGTGAGGACGCTTTGGTTTCCAGCAGGAGGTGTTGAGATGTGGAAAGCAGAGTTCAACTTCCTCCATCATCAGAGAGAGAGAGGAGAAGCTGCTGAGCTCTGACAGCTCTCTGAACAAATCTCTCTGTCTTCTAAGTCTTTTGCCCCTCCTTTATCAATCTCTGTTACTAAGAAACTAAAGTTCCTCCCTTTCTCTGTGATCATGCTGTGTAAGGTAAACTTGCTGTAATAATCTTTGACATGAGCGAGTCTCCCTTGCTGATGTTTTGCCTGTTCCGTAGTCAGCTGCTCTCCTGAGTACTGATTGTGTTATGGTCTGAAAGTTCTGATGGAGCTCATGATGCAGCAAATCAAAAAGGGTTTTTTTCTGGGAGATTTTATATATATACAGTTTCAGATCATTGGCGCAACAGATTTCTTGAGTTTGACCTGAAACAAATCCAAATACCAGGTTTTTTTTACAATAAAGTTCAGCTTTATATTGATCATAAAATGTCTTAATTAAAGCATATCTTGTGTTTTTCATAGGGTTCCTTGAATTTACTGGACAGCTTTTGAAAACAGCAGTATTGATCCCCTTTTTGACAAGAAAGTGCATAAGCAACACCCATCAGCCCCTCATGGACAGGGGTCAGGGTCTCTTTGTTGAGAAGGTCTTATTTCAGTTACTCCACAGCATCTCACTAGTATATTAATATAAAGTACCAGTAAAAACTTTTGTCCTGGCCTTGAGGTCATTGATTTATTCAGCACTGACATGCTTAAAGTAAAGACTCACTGAATGTCTCTTTACAGGATAATGGTCTCATGAGAGCCAGACTTCAGAAATTGTATTCAGTGCAATCCAATTAAATTTTATTTGTACTGTGCCAAATCAAAACAGAAGTCACCTCAAGGCACTTTACAGTGTTGAAGATTTAAGACCTTACAAAATATAATTGTATGCAGAGTTATATAGAAAACCCAACAACCCCACTGAGCAGCACTAGGGAAAGGAAAAAACTCCCTTTAGAGAAGAAACCTCCAGCAGAACCAGGCTCAGGGTGGGTGGTCATCCGCCTCGACCGGTTAGGGTGGGGAGAGGAGAGAGAAAAGAACAGCAGACAACAAAAACAAAAACAAGCAGCAAGAACATTGGGCAGGTCAACTGGATTCTGGAGATTTACAGCTATAAGGAATTGTTATATTCTTAATAATTTAAGAAGAGGATAAACTCTGGATTTTACAGGGAGCCAATGAAGAGCAGCTAATGTAAGAGAAATATTATCTCTCTTGTTAATTCCAGCCAGAAGTCTGGCTGCAGCAATAGCTGGAGGCTTTTAGTGAGTTATTGGGACTTCCTATCAGTAGTGAATTACAATAGTCCAGAAGTAACAAATGCACAGACTAGTTTTTCAGCATCACTTTGGGACAATACTTTAACAATATTCAAAATAAGAGGACATCCAGGCCTTTATGTCTTTTAAGGATGTTTGAAGTTTTATTAATTGATTAGTCTCCTCTGGATTCATAGATAAATATAGCTGTTTATCATCTGCATAGCAATGGAAATTCATAGTGTTTCCTAATAATATTGCCCAATAAGGACAGAGTGAAAATAATCGGCCCAACTAACTTCTGTGTGGAAGACTCATCACTAAGACAAAAGCACAAACTGTAATCTATCTGATAGAGACAATTTAAACCACTCTAGGGCTGTTCTTGTAACTCTAATGACATGTTTCCGCCTGTGTAATACAATGTTGTGATCTATAACATTGAATAAAGAAGCACTAAGATCAAACAAAACCAGTCAAAAAGAGAAGTCTGTTTTCTGCCGCTAAGATTGATAGTGACATTTATAGGTGCTGTTCCTGTACTATGATGTACTCTAAATCCTGACTGTAAATCTTCATATAGTTGATTTTTGCACAAGTGGTCACATATTTAAAACTGGCATCTGCTGAGCTCTGGCAACTCTCTGGCCAGAACTCCCAACAGGTCAAGGCAGATGGCCGTTGTTGCCTAATGCTTGCTCAAATGGGATGGTTTACTTTGAACTTTTTTATATAATTATACTGTAAGCTTTCACATCCTTTGTGTGTGTTTAACTGTAAGAAAAAAAGTAAAACGTTCATTGTTTTTAGGTGACATTCACCAACCAAGTATGTGAGACTTTAGAAATGCAATATGTGATGTCTAACATACTTTTTCCACTATACACTATGAGGTTTTCATGGTTGTATGGTAGTAATTCATGCATTCATTCAATTTCATGCTAGAGCAAAAAAAACACATTTTGTAGTGTGTGCATGTCTCATCTTCCACAAATCAATTGACACAGGGCTTGTACTCAACAATAAATTCAGATCATTTTTGTCAAAATAAGACAAATCGCTTCCACTGGCTTCAATCTATTCATGTGAAGAGCTTTTACAAGAGTATTATGACCTGTCTGGGCCTCAGAGAAGATAGGTGTTATGTCTGTAAATGTGTGCCTGAAAGATGCATATTCTACTTCCTAATGAAAAAGTTGAGATTTGTAAAACATCTGATATGACATTCGCCTCTTAAACGTAGTTAAGATGAAGTATAATTTATGAAGTAGTAAGAAGTAAAAATATTTCTCAGCTACAGAAGTAGAACAGATTCTTTGTCTTTAGTCTGATTCCCAGCATTGATTTCCAGACTGTTCATGGGAACCAAGATAATAAAATAAATTTCTGTTTGTTCTGTTTCTTCGTAGCAGCTTCACTGTCATGATTTTTGATTTCATGTGAGGTCAAGTGCAAACACATTTGCTTGGCCAAATATCATTTTTGTTTCAGTCACTCCACAGTGTCTCTCTACAGCATATTAGTCCCACAGGAGCCAGGCTTCAGAATTTGCAGTGTAACAATAAGTTGAATAGATTTTCTGAACCAGGGGTAGAAAAAGGCGTAAATCATAGGGTTTAGACTAGAGTTCAAATAGGCCAGACAAATTACAAACGTAAAAGATGAAGCACTGACCAAGGAGTCAATGCCTATTAGTGCAGCAGAGAAATATGGACACATGCATAGTAAGAAAACAAGTATAACAACACCAAGCGTCCTGGCTGCTTTCATCTCAGATTTCTTAACAAAAATACTAACTGAAGTCTGGTATGAGACAACCACAATGTGAGACCTCATGGCTCGAGCCTGAGACACAACCACCACAAATACTTTCATATACAGAACTATGATGGCAATAATAGGAATAATGAAGTAAAATATAAGACCTACAACATAATCAAAGAATTTTAGGGCTATCACACACTCTCCCACACAGAAATGTGTGCCTGGCTGTTTCAAATTATCTTTCATGAGCACACAGAAAAAGAAGAGGGAACAGATCCAACACAGTGAAACACAGACCTGAACTCTTTGTGGTGTGACTTTGATAGAGTAATGTAGAGGGTCACAAATAGCCACATAACGGTCAATGGATATGAGAACCATGTTTCCTATTGAGGTAGTGGTAGTAAAAAAGTCTACAAGACAATACAGGCTACACATAAAGTCACCAAGAAACCAGCAGCCGTCTATGAGCATAATTTGAAACAACCAGAGGAAACCTACAGACAAATCTGAGACAGCCAGAGAGAGAAGGAGGAGGTTGGTGGGAGTGTGGAGCTGCCTGGAGAGAAAAGACAGAAACAAATTAATTATTTTAGTTGTCAATGCAGCAGAAAAAAACACATGAAACTATAAAAACTTTAAAACATTTTTCATTTCATTTCATTTTCATTTTTTTTTCTACTAATTATTTATTTCTGCACATCTACTAGTAGAAGATGTTAGAATTTGATGTAATATGTGTCTACTTGAAGTGGGAGATGGAGATGATGACCAGCAGGTTGAGAGTCACAGTAAGTAGAGAGATGAAGGACAGAACAATGTAAATAAGAACAGTGTGAGAGTGAGGACGCTGTGGTTTCCTGCAGGAGGTGTTGAGATGTGGAAAGCAGAGTTCAACTTCCTTCATCATCAGAGAGAGAGAGAGGAGAAGCTGCTGAGCTCTGACAGCTCTCTGAACAAATCTCTCTGTCTTATAACTTCAGGAGCTCTTTTGTCCCTCCTCTAACACAGTTACTACTTGAATGGTCCTCCTTTAATTCACATTGGTCATCATCATTATTATTGCATCTCTTTTGGTACATAATATGTTCCAAAGTCAGAACCCCTTGTTAGGTAAAAACATGATAAAAATCATCTAATCTTAGTAGAATCATGTGATCCTACTGAGGGTTCCTCAAATGCAACCTGAGATTAACACCAGCTTTAACGTTTTCACTGTCATCATTTATTTAGGTAAATTAAAATTAAAAAGAAAAAAGATGTGGGCGTTTCAGTTGGGTTGAGGTCTCAATGTGGTTCTTTTATCTTTTAGTCATTCACATTTAGATTTACTGGTCTGCCCTGAGTCATTGCCGAGTTGCATTACCCAGTTTGGATACAGCTTTTGCTGTTAGACATATGGCCTCACATTTATGTCAACAATGCTCTGGTTTAGAGAGTTTAAGTTGTTCAATTGTCTTAAGTGGTTTAGAATTTGTTGTTCTGTGTCTGCAAAAAGTGTGTATGAGGCATTTCTAGTGCATTGTTGTGTTTGTTGTTAACTCAAACATGGCGCTGGGCATTAAGGCCCAAACAGCAGTCATGCTTTAATATTCATATAGACAGAGGCTTTCTCCTTGCAACCTTTCCAAACAAACTGTTCATTCAGTTCTGTAGGGTCTAGGATGTAGCTCTGGGGTTTGTTTTGTATTTTTCTGGGCATTGCACAGTGTGAATTTGGGTAAATGTTCTGTGACCTCTGATCTTGGGAAGATTGGAAACTGCATTAAAAACCTTTCACCTGTGAACAATCTTTCTCGGTAGCACGTTAATGTCTAAAGTGTTTGGATTTTTTTTTTTTTTATTGTTTTTAGATTGATATGCTGTAAAAAATATGTCTTTCCATCTTATGAGTTCACATGTGAATGCTCCAGAATTTTAAACTTTTTTAAACCTCTGCTTTGATAGAGGTTTGCATACCTACTGATGATGAGTTTAAACAATTTCCCTCTGGCATAATAAAGTAGTTTTAATCTTGAATCTTAAATTTTGAGCGAGGACTGATGATTAAGATCTTTAGTGACTTTTACCAGTGCTGTTTTTGTGCTATGATCCAATTTTTGCGCCATTGGTCTCATAATTGCATAGAAACTATATTTTCAAGAATTGTAGCGATAAAGGGCAAATTGGATATTAGTCTATAATTAACTAAAAGCTCTGAGTCCAGAGTAGACTTTTTGGGTATGGGTTTGACTACAGTGACCTTAAAGTCCTGTGGTATGTGGCCTGTTTGTGAGGATACAGTGATCTAATCTGGGTACACACAGGCTTGCACAGTTATCCTGTATATTTTTATCTGTGACTTCTGACTTCTGTTCTTGATTTCTACTTGTTTTGTCTCACTATGTGAAAGGAAACAGGTACATCAGCGCATTTCATTGTACACTGTACTATGTAAATTTGTGCCTATGACAAATAAACTTATCTTATCTAATATGGATGTGCTGATCAAAAGTAGGACATCTTGTCTGTCTATTTGGAAAGGGTTCTAAGAGAAATGTTGATGGTTCACATGAAATAATTACTGAAATTAATTCATCCCCTCTTTGTTGGTACATGGTTCTGAAATAAAAGATGGAATCTGTTCCTTAAATTTGTAAACAGCATTTTCAGATAAACATCTACTGCAGTGAAGTAGAGTTTAGTACTGTAAATTCAAAACTTATTAAAAGATAGTCAGATAAAAAAGGCTTTTGGGGAAAAACTGTTAAATGATCAATTTCAACATCGTATGTCAGAACAAGATAAAGGGTGTGATTGAAACTGTGAGTGGGTTTATTTACATTTTGACTTTATGTGATTGTGATTTTTTTTTTTTTGTGCATAACTGCAGAAAAAAAAACTTGTGTATGTAGAATTCAAATTAATTTCTTTATTTAAATTGATTATATATTACCTCGACAAAGGCAGCTAATTGCACATTACACATTAATCTTTAAGACCTGGTTTACCAAATTCACCATACTGTCATTTCATACAGTACTGGTTCAGAAAAATGAACTGGCTGAAAGTGAAAAACTGGACAAACTATAAGAAAACTGATTTGAAAAACTTACAATTAAAGATGGAGGATATACACTGTGATTGAGTATAAAAACACATGCACTGTATAAGATACTGTTCATGAACGGACATTAACCACTTCAGCTCTGGCAGTAAACCACTCCACAAATCCTTTCGAAAAAGACACATAAGATTCCTAATAAGGCACAAGTAGCTAAACAAGACAAAGAGTCTACTGCTGTGCTTGTGTTTTTGGGAGGTTGTAGATGTAGGTATACAGAAAAGGTCATACGCTCAGCTTAAAGTGTTTAGATGCTAACCTTTGCATGAAAGTTTATGGGAACATAAGATGAATCACCAAGTCACTACATTTAGTTTCTGGGTGAAGTCATGCCTGCAAAGACTGGACAAAGCTTACAAGACTACCTCTAACTAATTATACAAATTCTTTTTCTTCATTCTGTAGGAAGGCACATAAACCAAGGCGAACACAAACTGATGAATTTAGCCACTGAACAGTGTCACATCAAACCACATTAGTCTCACTGGAGCCAGGCTTGAGAATCTGAAGTGTAACAATCATTCTAATAGATTTTCTAAACCAGGGGTAAAATAAGGCGTACACCATGGGATTTAGACAGGAGTTGAAATAGAAAAGACATAAAATAAAGGCAGAAGATGAAGTATTGAACAACTCATTCTGGTCAATAAGTGAGACACAGAAATATGGAAAGAGGCACAAAAGAAACACAACTATAACTACACCAAGAGTCCTGGCTGCTTTCACCTCAGATTTCTTAGCAGAGACACTCACTGAATGTTGGTATGAGACAAACACAATGTGAGACCTCATGGCTCGAGCCTGAGACACAGCCACCACAAATACTCTCATATACAGAACTATGATGGCAGTAATAGGAACGATAAAGGTCAAAATAAGATCTGCAACTTTTTGATTCTGGTTAAAGATTACTACACATTCACCAGCACAGGAATTATACCTGCCTGGTTGTTTTAGATCATCTTTCAACATCATGTTTACATAGAAGAAAGAACAGATCCAACACAGTGAAACACAAGTCTGAACTCTTCTTGGAGTGATTCTGGTGGGATAATGCAGAGGGTCACAAATAGCCACATATCGGTCAACTGATACGAGAACCATGGTTTCTATTGAGGTAGAGGTCAAAGTGTAATTTAAAACACAGTACAGAATGCACATAATGTCACCCAGAAGCCAGCAGCCGTCCATGAGCATAATTTGAAACAACCACAGAAGACCTACAGAGAAATCTGACACAGCCAGAGAGAGGAGGAGGACGTTGGTGGGAGTGTGGAGCTGCCTGGAGAGAAAAGACAACAACATGATTTATATTATCATTCATTATTTGTGCAGATAAAACCAAATGAAAACCATGATATATTAAAAACTATTTTAGAAAAATAACTCTAAAAATGTTTTTTTTTTGTTTTTTTCTGCACAGCTACTAGTTTTAGAATTTGATGTAATATGTGTCTACTTGAAGTGGGAGATGGAGATGATGACCAGCAGGTTGAGAGATGCAGTAAGTAGAGAGATGAAGGACAGAACAATGTAAATAAGAACAGTGTGAGAGTGAGGACGCTGCATCTTTCTGCAGGAGGTGTTGAGATGTGGAAAGCAGAGTTCAACTTCCTCCATCATCAGAGAGAGAGGAGAAGCTGCTGAGCTCTGACAGCTCTCTGAACAAATCTCTCTGTCTTCAAAGTCTTTTGCCCCTTCTTTAACAATCTCTGTTACTTAGCAACTAAAGTTCCTCCCTTTCTCTGTGATTATGGTATGTAAGTTAACTCGCTGTAATAATCTTTGACATGAGCGAGTCTCCCTTGCTGATGTTTTGCCTCTTCCCTAGTCAGCTACTCCTCCTGAGTTTTGATTATGTTATGGACTGAAAGTTCTGATGGAGCTGATGATGCAGCAAATCAAAAAGTTTTTTTTCTGGGAGATTTTATGTTGAGACTGGACGTCAGTAATAAAAACATAAATAAAATGTGTAAATGGTTAAGGTGAGTGGAAAGAAGAGAGAGAAAAAAACAGTGGACAGCAAAAATAGAACAACAAGTAGCAAAAAACATAGGGCAGGTCAACTGGATTCTGGAGATATACAGCTCTTAGGCAGAGGATAGGATGAGAGTAGGATAAACTCTGTTCTGGATTTTACAGGAAGCCAATGGAAAGAAGTTTATGTAGGAGACAGATCCACATCTCAACACCTGCTGTTGTGGAAAGTAGAGTTCAGCTTCCTCCATCGTCAGAGAGAGGAGAAGCTGCTGAGCTCTGACAGCTCTCTGACCAGAACTCCCAACCGGTTGAGGCAGATAGCCGCCTACTCTGAACCCGGTTCTGCTGGAGTTTTTTTCCTCTAAAAAAGAGTTTTTCCTCTCCACTGTTGCCTAAAGCTTGCTCAAATGGGATTGTTGGGTTTGCTATACCTTTTTTTTATAATTTTACTCTCTAAGGTCTTAAAGCCCCTTGTTGTGTTTAATTGGAGAAATAACTCAGTGATATTAATACAACGATCAAAACGTTTTGGTTGTTGTTGTCTTTAGTTGACATTCACCATGTCTAACATACTTTTTCCACTAGCCCCATGAGGTTTGTTTGTTTGTGATTGTTCTCAAAAAAGACATGAAAGATCTAATTTTTATTGTGTTACATTATGTCTGTAGATGAAGATCATATTTTATGCACAAAACCATAAAATGCCAAAAGTTTCACAAACTGTTTCTTGAAAATGTATCCATATAATGTGTCTAGCATCCTAAGTGGGTAATTTAAACCTAACCTCTCAGACATTCTATCCAACCCATGAACAGTGTGGTCCATTCCTGACACAAAAATCATTGATATTTGTGGAGGGGTTATAGTAAAGTATTTAAAAGGTTTTTGATTTTATGTAAAATGTATGAAAGATTTTCCCAAGCTAGGACAGAAAACACATTTTGTAATGTATGTATGTTTCATTTCCACAAATCAATTTACAGTTGGCTTGTAATCAGCATAAAATCAGATCAGCTTTGTCAATCTAAGACAAATAATTTCCACTGGCTTTAATCTTTCCACTTCAAGAGCTTCTCCAAAAGCATAACGACATGTCTGGGCATCAGCGAAGATAGGTGTTCTGTCTGAAAATTTGTGCCTTTGAGATGCATATTATACCTTCCAGTAATAAGTTTTGTAAAACATCTGTTCAAAAACTACTGAACGCAGTTATATGGACAAGTGAAAATATTGAATAGCAGTATAACTGAGCCTAAACAGACATAAATTAAAATATTACTTGTTTCTAACAATGATCTTCCAGACAGGTTGTTCTTTTTAATGATCATAATCTCATAATCAAGGCAGACAAAGAATATTCCGTTTTTTTATGGCAAGTTCTCTGTGGCTCCACATGTTTACTGAAAATATACTGAAAGATTTATTCTCGTCACTGTTTAGGAAGTACTTAGATTATTTTCTTAAATAAAAGTAGTGACAGTGTAGAAATACTCTGTTACAAGTAAAAGTCCTGCATTCTGCACTAGACTGTAAATTCCACACTGTTGATCAATAAAAAAATCATTTGTGCAGTTCTACTGATGCCATTCTGAAAAGTGACTATTTACTACAGTAATCAAATTAATGATTTGAGGCAACTCTATATTTGCCTCTTAAATACAGTGAGGTTGACATGTTATTTATAAAGTAGTTAGAACTAAAAATATTTTTCAGCTGCAGAAGTAGAACAGATTTTTTTATCCTTAGTCTGATTCCCAGCATTGATTTCTGAGTCCAGACTGTTCATGGGAACCAAGATAATAAAATAAATTTGCAGTTTGTTTTGTTTTGTTTTTTTAGCAGCTTCAATGTATCCAGATTTTTTTCATTATGTGAGGTAAAGTGCAAACACATTTCCTTGGTCAAATAGGGTTTTCATATCAGTCACTCCACAGTGTCTCTCTACAGGATATTAGTCTCACAGGAGCCAGGCTTCAGAATTTTTAATGTAACAATAAGTCGAATTGATTTTCTAAACCAGGGGTAGAAAAAGGTATAAATCATTGGGTTAAGACTGGAGTTCAAATAGAACAGACATATTACGAAAGCGGAAGATGAAGCACTAATCAATGTATTGTGGCTTATAATTGCAACAGAAAAATATGGACACATGCATATTAGGAATACAACTATAACAACACCAAGAGTCCTGGCTGCTTTCATCTCAGATTTCTTAGCAGAGACACTCACTGAACGTTGGTGTGAGACAACCACAATCTGAGACCTCATGGCTCGAGCCTGAGACACAGCCACCACAAATACTCTCATATACAGAACTATGATGGCAGTGATGGGAACAATAATTGAAAAAATAAGACCTACAACGTGATCGATAAATTTTAGGGCTATCACACATTCTCCCACACAGAAATGTGTGCCTGGATTTTTTAAATTATCTTTCATGAGCACACAGAGAAAGAAGAGGGAACAGATCCAACACAGTGAAACACAGACCTGAACTCTTTTTGGTGTGACTTTGGTGGAGTAATGTAGAGGGTCACAAATAGCCACATAACGGTCAACGGATATGAGAACCATGTTTCCTAATGAGGTAGAGGTAATAATAAAGTCCGCAAAACAATACAGACTACACATAAAGTCACCAAGAAACCAGCAGCCATCTATGAGCATAATTTGAAACAACCAGAGGAAACCTACAGAGAAATCTGAGACAGCCAGAGAAAGAAGGAGGAGGTTGGTGGGAGTGTGGAGCTGCCTGGAGAGAAAAGACAGACAACATATTAATTATTTTAGTTGTTATTGCAGCAAATAAAACCACATGAAACAATTAAATGGAGAATAATGATTGTTTTGTAATTATTTCTTTCCGCACATCTACTAGTTTTATAACTTGATTAAATAAGTTGTTACTTGAAGTGGGAGATGGAGATGATGACCAGCAGGTTGAGAGATGCAGTAAGTAGAGAGATGAAGGACAGAACAATGTAAATAAGAACAGTGTGAGAGTGAGGACGCTTTGGTTTCCTGCAGGAGGTGTTGAGATGTGGAAAGCAGAGTTCAACTTCCTCCATCATCAGAGAGAGAGGAGAAGCTGCTGAGCTCTGACAGCTCTCTGAACAAATCTCTCTGTCTTATAACTTTAAGAATCTCTTTACTCCCTCCTCTAGAATTCACTCTAAATGATTCTCCACCCTTTCTCTATTTTTTATAATAAATAGAGAAAGGGTGGAGAATCGTTTATTATTATTTATTATATTTATTATTATTATTAGTACCTGAGCTAAACCAATGGTCAAATTCCAATATGATCGTGTTGTATTAATTACATCATCATAGTAAAAGTAGACAAAGTATAAACCTTATTCATACACATCTCATAGTTAATCAACATACTGCACATGAAAGATTCCAAATAAACTGCAGCAGTAATTATATAACTGGTTAAATTCAGCCCATTGATCAACTTTTATGTTTGTTACAATAATCTGGATGAATGACCCCAAACACTGCAACCTAAACATTTCCTGCATAGTGTTCACTACTGTGCACAGCCATTAAAAAGCTGTTCTCTTGTATATGCATGGGTTAGGGTTAGGGTTAGCAGAGCCATGGACAATATTTCTGTCTTTTTGTAGCAAATTTCAATTGCATTTTTATGACTAGAGAGGGATAAAAACCCTAAGGTTTTCATAATTCATGCATGTCATTACTGGTAGCTGTGACTTTGCTTTGTTAACCTTAGCTGGAAATCAGTGTTAACTTGTTAAAGAAAAAAGTTTGCTGACTCTGAGTTGTTTTATGTGTGAAAGAGAAGTTTCTTTAATGTCTAATGACCCTTAATAGTCATTTTACTCTTGAGCACAGTACATATATTACGAAGTGTTGTAATATGTAATTTGACCTCAAACATGAATTGCAAGATACTGAAGGCATTTGCCAAAATGCGGCGAATGTTTAGTTCTTCCTGGGGGGGATCGTAAAAGAAAATAATTGAGAAGCACTGACTTAGACGAAGAAGACTCCAGCAGAATCAGGCTGCGGGTGGGTGGCCATCTGCCTCGATCGATTGTAGTGAGTGGAAAGAGGAGAGAGAAAAGAACAGCAGGCAACTAAAACAACAACAAGCAAGAAAAACACTCAGCAGGTTGGTAGGGCCAGTAACTGAAGTCTGGAGATATACAGCTCCTTCTAGTCAGGATGGGAGACATGTAAATTGTAAGTAGGCTTTTTAATTGAACACAGACTCACAAATAGAGCGATACTAAGAAACTTCCAAGACCGGACAAACTCGTGTTTGAAACATGGAATTCATCCCCGACACCTACAGAAAGATAAAGAAAAATGCATTTGGAGTCCTGTCGATCTTCGGATCCACATATGTATGTGAGTAGCTACTCTCCATCATGGACTACGTAAAAAAACACCACTCACGCCTCACGGACAGCTTACAGTCCTGCATAAAGATGAAAGTGACTTCATACAGCTTCGATTTGCAGAAGCTGTGCGCAGAGTTTCAGGAGCAGGTCACATAAATGTGTATGCAGATATTTTGCAAATATTTATTTCTCATTGTTTGGTGACGTAGTGCTTTTTTCCAGTTTAGGCCTACTTTTTAAATTCATGTCAAAGCTCCAATACACGCTCTGACGGCCCAAAGACGATATAAGAATGATGGCTCATGGCATCTTCTGTTTGCTATGAGGATAATTAAAGTTCAACTTTTTAATTCAGTTGAAAGAGACCTTCAACTCAGAGTGTTATTATTATAATTTTTTGTGTCATAATTTTTTTGAGAGTTCAAAATGTGTTGAAATGATCTTAGCATGATCTACAGGGAGGGAGCAGTCTACTTATGAGTGAGGGCTTACAAATAAATCTAGAGCTGTTGTACATTACTACTGATAGTTAAAGTGATACTAGGCTCAACAGAGCAATAATTCCTTGTCAGCCTGGCTACAGGCAGGCTCAAAGGAACCTGACGTTCTTATTGCTGGAGCTAGTCCCAGCTGTCATTGGGTGAAATCCAGGTTGTCACAGTCTTGTCTCTGTTCATCTCTGTTTTTTACAGTATAACTATTGTTTACTCACAAGTGTGCTTGAACTATACAGTGTTCTACTTCACAAGATTTATAAAACATCTCATCAAAACCATTAAAAAAATACGGAAACATGTTGAAATGAAAATATTGACCAGCAGAATCACTAACTAAAACTTTTGAGTTTCATCAAAGTCATTGAGCCTCTAGCAAATATCAAAGTCAACATATAATGGCAAGTGTGGGTGATATTATTAAATGTATAAAAATTAGAGGGCAGGCAATTAGATTTTAAAAGCAGGTTATATAGACTATAATAACAATAAAGGCCTCCAAGTGGAACGTCATCGTACAAAAGATGACTAGATCTTAAATTTGAGTGAGCACACAGATGAAGGACAGCACAATGGGGCGGTTGCGGTATTAGCAAGTTCAAACATGTTTCCTTGAACAAATAGTGTTTGCATTTCAGTCACTTCACAGTGTATCTCTACAGGATATTAGTCTCAGAGGAGCCAGGCTTCAGAATTTTTAGTGTAACAATAAGTCGAATAGATTTTCTAAACCAGGGGTAGAAAAAGGCATAAACCATAGGGTTTAGACTGGAGTTCAAATAGAACAGACATATTGCAATGGCTGAAGAGGAAGCACTAACCAATGTATCAAGACTTATAAGTGTAACACAAAAATATGGACATGTGCATATTAGAAATACAATTACAACAACACCGAGAGTCCTGGCTGCTTTCATCTCTGATTTCTTAGTAGAGACACTCACTGAACATTGGTATGAGACAAACACAATGTGAGACCTCATGGCACGAGCCTGAGACACAGCAACAAAAAATATTCTCATATACAGAACTATGATGACAGTGATGGGAACAATAAAGGAAAAGGTGAGATTTAGAACATACTCAAAAAATTCTATGACTATCACACACTCTCCCACACAGAAATGTGTGCCTGGCTGTTTTAAATTATCTTTCTTGAGCACACAGAAAAAGAAGAGGGAACAGATCCAACACAGTGAAACACAGACTCCAACTCTTTTTGGTGTGATTTTGGTGGAGTAATGTAGAGGGTCACAAATAGCCACATAACGGTCAATAGATATGAGAACCATGTTTTCTACAGAGGTAGTGGTAGTAAAAAAGTCTACAAGACAATACAGACTACATATAAAGTCACCAAGAAACCAGCAGCCATCTATGAGCATAATTTGAAACAACCAGAGGAAACCTACAGACAAATCTGAGACAGCCAGAGAGAAGAGGAGGAGGTTGGTGGGAGTGTGGAGCTGCCTGGAGAGAAAAGACAACAACATGTTGTTTTCAGTTTAAGCAATTATTACAGCAGATAACAGATTTGACAGATTTGACAAGTGATTAAGTGATTTTTAGAATAACAAAATACTAAAATGTTTGGTTTATAATTTGATTAAATACATTGTTACTTGAAGTGGGAGATGGAGATGATGACCAGCAGGTTGAGAGTCACAGTAAGTAGAGAGATGAAGGACAGAACAATGTAAATAAGAACAGTGTGAGAGTGAGGACGCTTTGGTTTCCTGCAGGAGGTGTTGAGATGTGGAAAGCAGAGTTCAACTTCCTCCATCATCAGAGAGAGAGGAGAAGCTGCTGAGCTCTGACAGCTCTCTGAACAAATCTCTCTGTCTTATAACTTTATGAATCTCTTTACTCCCACCTCTAGAATTCCCTCTAAATGATTCTACACCTTTTCTCCATAGATTATCATCATTAGTACCTGTGCTAAACCAATGGTCATATTCTAAAATGATTGTGTTGTATTAATTATACAATCATAGTGAAAGTAGACAAAGTTCATACACATCTCATAGTTAATGAACATACTGCACATGAAAGATTCCAAATAAACTGCAGCAGTGATTATATTACTGGTTAAATTCAGCCCATTGATCAACTTTTATGTTTGTTACAATAATCTGGATGAATGACCCCAAACACTGAAACCTAAACATTTCCTGCATAGTGGTCACTACTGTGCACAGCTTTTAAAAAGCTGTTCTCTTGTATATGCATGGGTTAGGGTTAGGGTTAGTAGAGCCATGGACAATATTTCTGTCTTTTTGTAGCAAATTTCAATTGCATTTTTATGCCTGTGGAGGAATAAAAAAAACCTGTCTAAGGTTCTCATAATTAATGAATGTCATTACTAGTAGCTGGGATATATCAAGGTTAGTTAACCTTAGCTGGAGATCAATGATAACTTGTTAAGGAAACAGTTTGCTGACTCTGTGTCCATTTTAAAACCAGTTTGGGCTTTGGGCAGTTTTATTTGTTGCCCACCCCATTTGAGTAGCACCAGGAGACAGTGAAGAGTAAAAAACTCCCTTTAGAGGAAGAAGACTCCAGCAGAATCAGTGTGAGGGTGGGCGGCCATCTGCCTCGGCCGGTTGGGGTGAGTAGAAAAAGGGAGAGAGAAAAGAACAGAAAGCAACTAAAAAGTATAAAACAAGCAGCAAAAACATTGGACAGGTTGGCAGAAACAGTAACTGCACTCTGGAGATATACAGCTCTGTCTAGTCAGGATGGGAGACATCTTGATGGTTTAGATGAATTAACTATTGAAATTAACTCAGCACCATGTACAGGGAGGGAGAAGTCTACTTACAAGTGAAGTCGTACAAATGAATCTAGAACAGCTGTACATGTGAATCTATCCACGCCAGTTCCAGGGGGGATCTGATAAATTTTTATCTAATAGTTGTGATTTTATTAGTGAAGATATTCATGAAGTCATTACTACTGATAGTTAAAGTGATACTAGGCTCAACAGAGCTATGACTCTTTGTCAGCCTGGCTACAGGCAGGCTCAAAGGAACCTGACGTTCTTATTGCTTGAGTCAATCCCGGCTGTCGTTGGGTGAAATCCAGGTTGTCACAGTCTTGTCTCTGTTCATCTCTGTTTTTTACAGTATAACTATTGTTTACCCACAAGTGTGCTTGTAGTATGTTGTTCTACTTCCCCAGATTTATAAAACATCCCATCAAAACCATTGAAAATTACAGAAACATTTATTTTAAATTGAAACATTGACCAGAAGAATCACTAACTAAAACTTCAGGGGGTTCACCAAAGTCATTGAGCCTCTAACAAAAATCTAAGTCAACATATAATGGCAAGTTTGTGTGGAATCATTAGATGTAAAAAATTAGAGTGCATTCAATTAGATTTTAAAAGCAAATTATATTGAATGTATTAACATTAAAGGCCTCCAAGTGGAACATCAGTGTTCCAAAGATGTCTAGATCTTACATTTGAGTGAGCTCAAAGATGAAGGAAAGCACAATAGGGCAAGCTGTGGATCAGGAGGTAAAGTAGGCGTCTATCAATCATTGGATTGGATATTTGATTCCTGAACTTCTGATTTCTGAGTTCAGACTGTTTATGGGGACAACATTTAAAAAGAAGTGAAGCAATCTATCTATCAGCAGCTTCAAAGTAGCATTCTTTTAAATTTGATCTGACATCAAGGCCTTTTAAGTTGTTGATTTAGTAATATCAAGTTCAAACACATTTTCTTGATCAAATAGTTTTTGCATTTCAGTCACTCCACAGTGTCTCTCTACAGGATATTAGTCTCACAGGAGCCAGGCCTCAGAATTTTTCAGTGTAACAATAAGTCGAATAGATTTTCTAAACCAGGGGTAGAATAAGGTATAAATCATAGGGTTTAGACTGGAGTTCAAATAGAACAGACATATTACAAAGGCAGAAGATGAAGCATTTATAAATGTATCATGACTTATAATTGCAACACAGAAATATGGGCACATGCATATTAGAAATACAATTACAACAACACCAAGAGTTCCTGCTGCCTTCATCTCTGACTTTTTAGCTGTTACTTTCACTGAATGTTGGTATGAGACAAACACAATGTGAGACCTCATGGCTCGAACTTGAGACACAACCACAACAAATACTCTCATATTCAGAACCACAATGACAGTGATGGGAACAATGAAGGAAAATGTAAGGTTTAGGACATGTTCAATAAATTTTAAGACTACCACACACTCTCCAACACAGAAATGTGTGCCTGGCTGTTTCAAATTATCTTTCATGAGCACACAGAGAAAGAAGAGGGAACAGATCCAACACAGTGAAACACAGACCTGAACTCTTTTTGGTGTGACTTTGGTGGAGTAATGTAGAGGGTCACAAATAGCCACATAACGGTCAATGGATATGAGAACCATGATTCCTACTGAGGTAGTGGTAGTAAAAAAGTCTACAAGACAATACAGACTACACATAAAGTCACCAAGAAACCAGCAGCCGTCTATGAGCATAATTTGAAACAACCAGAGGAAACCTACAGAGAAATCTGAGACAGCCAGAGAGAGGAGGAGGAGGTTGGTGGGAGTGTGGAGCTGCCTGGAGAGAAAAGACAACATGTTGTTTTCAGTTTAAACAAATATTACAGCAGATAAAAACTGTGACAGATATGTCAAGTGATTAAGTGAATTTTAGAAAAAAATCCTAAAATGTTTGGTTTATAATTTGATTAAATAAGTTGTTACTTGAAGTGGGAGATGGAGATGATGACCAGCAGGTTAAGAGTCACAGTAAGTAGAGAGATGAAGGACAGAACAATGTAAATAAGAACAGTGTGAGAGTGAGGACGCTTTGGTTTCCTGCAGGAGGTGTTGAGATGTGGAAAGCAGAGTTCAACTTCCTCCATCGTCAGAGAGAGAGGAGAAGCTGCTGAGCTCTGAGAAGCTCTCTGAACAAATCTCTGTGTCTTATAACTTTAAGAATCTCTTTACTCCCTCCTCTAAATGATTCTCCACCTTTTCTCTATAGATTATCATCATTAGTACCTGTGCTAAACCTATGTTCATATTCCAATATGATTGTGTTGTATTAACTACACAAAAACATAGTAAAAATAGACAAAGTATAAACCTTATTCATACACATCTTATAGTTAATGAACATACTGCACGTAAAAGATTCCAAATAAACTGCAGCGATTTTATTACTGGTTAAATTCACACCTTTGATCAGCTTTTACGTTTCATACAATAATCTGAATGAATGACCCCAAACACTGAAACCTAAACAGCATTCATCTCATGCACAGAGGTCACTACAGTGCACAGATGTTCAAAAGCTGTTCTCTTGTATATGCATGGGTTAGTGTTAGTGCATAATAATTATGTCTTTTTGGAGAGAATTTAAATAGCATTTTTATGCCTAGAGAGGAAAAAAACTTGTCGAAGGCTCTCATAATTCCTGAATGTCATTACTGGTAGGTGTAACAAATGAAGATTAGCTAATCTTGGCTGGAAATCAATGTTAACTTGTTAAGGAAATAGTTTGCTGACTGTGTCCATCTTAAGACCAGTATGGAGCTTTAAGCAGTTTCTTGTCTGGCACCCTGTGACCGGTCCCTTCATACTGGTCAAATGAGCAATGGGCAGTATCACACAGGCCAAACAGAAACGGACAATATGTTCTGACCCAGGAAAAAAAAACATCTTGAAGGAGACGTTTCTTTAATGTTTAATGAACTTTAAGGGTCATTTTACTGTTGAGCACAGTACATACAGAATATAACATTTTGTTCGTTACCTAAACATGAACTGCAAGATTCTGAAGGTATTTGCCATATTCTCAAAGACTTTTCTAACTATTCTGATTATCCATCGATCTACTGTCACAACAGGAATAATCTCAAGGCATCTTATAGTGTTTAAGGTTTAAGACCTTACAAATATACCTGTATACAGAATTATAATTAAAACCTAAAAACCCCATTTGAGCAGCACCAGGAGACAGTGGAGAGAAAAAAACTCCCTTCAGAGCAAGAGACTTCCAGCAGAACCAGGCTCTGGGTGGGCGGCCATCTGCCTCGACCGATTGCAGTGAGTGGAAAGATGAGAGAGAAAAGAACAGCAGGCAACATAAATCTATGACAACAAGCAGCAGAAACACTGGACAAGTTGGTAGAACCAGTTACTGTACTCTTGAGATATGCAGCTCCATCTATTCGGGATGGGAGACATGTTGATGGTTTAGATTAATGAACTCAGCTTGATCTATGGGGAAGAAGAAGAAAGAGTGCAAATGATGTTCTTACTGCTTGGGCTACTCCCCGCTGTCATCGGGTGAAATCCAACATGTTTTTTACATTGTTGATTCAGTATTAGTAAGTTCCAAACTCTCTCTACAGGATATTAGTCTCACAGGAGCCAGGCCTCAGAATTTTTAGTGTAACAATAAGTCGAATAGATTTTCTAAACCAGGGGTAGAAAAAAGTATAAATCATAGGGTTTAGACAGGAGTTCAAATAGAACAGACATATTACAAAGGCAGTGGATGACAAATTAATCAATTTATCATGACTTATAAGTGCGACACAGAAATATGGGCACATGCATATTAGAAAGACAATTACAACAACACCAAGAGTTCCTGCTGCCTTCATCTCTGACTTTTTAGCTGTTACTTTCACTGAACGTTGGTATGAGACCACGACAATCTGAGTCCTCATGGCTCGAGCCTGAGACACAGCCACAACAAATACTCTCATATACAGAACTGTGATGACAGTGATGGAAGCAATGAAGGAAAATGTAAGATTTAGAACATAATCAACAAATTTTAACACTATCACACACTTCTCCAACACAGAAATGTGTGCCTGGCTGTTTCAAATTATCTTTCATGAGCACACAGAGAAAGAAGAGGGAACAGATCCAACACAGTGAAACACAGACTCCAACTCTTTTTGGTGTGACTTTGATGGAGTAATGTAGAGGATCACAAATAGCCACATAACGGTCAATAGATATGAGAACCATGATTCCTACTGAAGTAGAGTTAATAATAAAGTCTACAAAACAATACAGACTACACATAAATTCACCAAGAAACCAGCAGCCGTCTATGAGCATAATTTGAAATAACCAGAGGAAACCTACAGAGAAATCTGAGACAGCCAGAGAGAGGAGGAGGAGGTTGGTGGGAGTGTGGAGCTGCCTGGAGAGAAAAGACAACAACATATTCATCGTTTTAGTTGTTATTGCAGCTGATAAAACCACATGAAACAATGAGAAATTGATAAATTTTTGGGACTTGAAGTGGGAGATGGAGATGATGACCAGCAGGTTGAGAGTCACAGTAAGTAGAGAGATGAAGGACAGAACAATGTAAATAAGAACAGTGTGAGAGTGAGGACGCTTTGGTTTCCTGCAGGAGGTGTTGAGATGTGGAAAGCAGAGTTCAACTTCCTCCATCATCAGAGAGAGAGAGGAGAAGCTGCTGAGCTCTGACAGCTCTCTGAACAAATCTCTCTGTTTTATAACTTCAGGAGCTCTTTACTCCCTCCTCTAGAATTCCCTCTGAATGATTCTCCACCTTTTCTTTATAGATTATCATTAGTACCTGTGCTAAACCTATGTTCATATTCCAATATGATTGTGTTGTAATAACTACACTATGATAGTAAAAGTAGGCAAAGTATACGTCTTATTCGTTAACATCCCAATGTTAATAAACATACTGCAAATGAAATATTCCAAATAAACTCTTCCAAATTCCAAATTCACCCCTTAGATCACCTTTAATGTTTAATACAGTAATCTAATAAATGACCCCAAACAGCATTTATTTCATGCGTACATTTTGTCTTATGCTTTGTTTTACAAGAACAAAATAAAAGAACAATCTGTAAGCTTGACACTGTGGGTTTACTTGTAGCTACAGCTGGTGGAGGGGATACAGTCTGGCTGGTCACTGATAGCTTTTAGCAGTCGGGATTTCAATTCAAATCCATTTCATGTGTATAGTGCCAATTCACAGCAGAAGTATTTTACAAGGCACTTTAAAGTGTAAGGTTTAAGACCTTACAGAGTCTAATTGATAAAGTGATATGGAAATTCCAACAATCTCATTTGATTTAGGCAACAGTGGAGAGGAAAAACTCCTTTATTGGAAGAAACCTCCAGCAGCTCCAGGCCGAGGATTCCTGCAGCAATTACAGAGAGACATGGAGACAGAGGAGGAGGAAACAACCACAAGACGGAGTGAAGACACAAAGTTAATGACATGAAATGGTGGACTTGCATTGACATAGGAGAAAGGAGAGAGGAGAGGAGCTCCTGAGTTCCCCCAGCAGACTAACCTATAGCACCAGAACTAAGAGATGGTTCAGAGTCACCTGATCCATCTCTAACTATAAGCTTTATAAAAAAGGAAAGTTTTAAGTCTTAAATGTGGAGAGGGCGTCTGCTTCCAGAACCTGAACTGGGAGCTGGTTCCTAAGAGAGGGGCTAGATAGAGATAGAGAAATATGATCTCTCTTGCTAAGTCCAGTCAGAACTCTGGCTGCAGCATTTTGGATTAACTGGAGGCTTTTTAAGGAGTTATTGGGACAAACTATTAATAATGAATTAAAATAGTCCAGTCTGGACTAGAATGTGATTATACATAGATTTTTAGGACAAAACAATATAACCTCTTGCTAAAATCCAAGCCTTTATGTCAGCTTGAAGTTTGATTAATTCATTACTTTCTTCATTAGTGGCTTCATGGAAAAGTATAGCTGGGTGTCTGCAAAGCACTGGAAATTTGACTAACCCCAATACTAATATTAGTGCCCCTACTTCTACAAGACTTGGTCTTCTAAATATCAGATCCCTCTCTAACAAAGCATCTCTAATAAATGACTTTATCCTCTCTCAGAAATTAGACTTCTTAAATGAAACCTGGCTGAGGATAGGTGAGTGTATCCAGTTGCAAGAGCTCTGTTATTTGACCTCGCCTAGATTAAGTGGGTGAGGGTGGTGGTGTTGCTATAGTCTCTAATAATCAACTAAATTGCTCAATGCCATCACTTAAACAGGTTCACAGCTTTGAAGCTTTGTCGTTTCTTATCCACTGTTCTGTTCCTGTATGTTGTACTGTCATCTACCACCCACCAAAAGCTAATGGCTAAAACTTTTTGTCAGAATTCTTCCAGTTGGTTGCTGACATTGTTGAGAGGTATGATAAGGTAATTATTGCTGGAGACTTTAACCTTCATATTGATAACACTAATACTGTAGCAAATGATTTTCATCAGTCTTACTGAATCTTTCAACCTGATTCAACATGTCAAAGGTCTGACCCATAACCAGGGCCACACCCCTGACTTGGTATTCACTTTAGTATTGACTCTAAACTCTGTTGAGTTAAAGGATCCATCTCTGATCATAAATGTGTTTTATTTGATACTTGTCTTCATCCAATCATTGTACCTCAAAAATTCACAGCTAAATGCCATCTATCTAACAGCCAGTCAGCAGCAAAGTTCACTAGCACCTTTTCTATGTTGGAGCAGGGTATTTCTTGCACATGTTGATGATATCGTCCGCCCTTTCAATGATATTTGTGCCTCTGCTCGAGAGGCTGCTGCTCCCTTAAAAACTGCAAATGTGTCCCGTAAAGACACCAATAAACAGCCTTGGATAGATGTCAGCATTCGTAGTTGTAAAGCTGGGTGTAGGAAAGCTGAGCAGAGATGGAAGATCCATTACAATACAACGGTAAAGAATGCCAGAGCTAAATACTTCTCAAACCTGATCACTGCTCACTTCCATAATCCTAAGTTTTTATTTCAGACTGTTGACAAGTTAGTAAAACCAAGCATCACAGCATCCTGGCTGAAAGTGATGCAGAGTGTGAGAAGTTCTTAACCTACTTTAATGATCAAATAGAATCAATCAGAGCTTCTGTCATCCCCAACTCCTTATTAGTCATAGTCTCACACCCTGTTAAAGAATGCACTTTAAGCCGCTTTCCTCCCATGACCGTATCGGAGCTACTAAAAAAACATCTCTAAAATGAAACCATCTTTCAGCCCAGTTGATGTCATCCCAGCTAAGTTCTTAATCTCGATCAGTGATTTGCTTGCTCCTTCTCTCCTGATTATTTTCAATACTTTTCTGTCCACTGGATATGTGCCAGATTATTTTAAAATTGCATGTGTGCAACCTCTTTTGAAAAAACCTGGTCTAGATCCCTCATTCCCTGAAAACTACAGACCAATCTCCAAACTACCATTCATATCAAAGACTTTAGAAAGGTACATGTCTAAACACTTATTTCTAGCTGCAGACAACTAACATTTTTTTACAAATTCCAATCTGGTTTTCACAAACACCACAGTACAGAGACCGCCCTACTGAAGGTAACTAATGATATTTTGTTGGCCTCTGACGCTGGTATGTGCTTCATTCTTGTCCTCCTTGACGTTAGTGCTGCTTTTGATACAGTAGACTACCAAATTTTGTTAGACAGGCTAAAGCACTGGGCTGGAATAGAAGGCACTGCACTGGACTGGTTCTCTTCACACCTGTCCAATCGATCATTTTGTGTTACCGTTAATAACTGTAAGCCATCTTTTTCTCCTGTGAAGTATGGAGTCCCACAAGGTTTAGTGCTGGGGCCAATCTTGTTCTCTTTGTATTGTCACGAGCTGGATGAAGGGCCCCGTGGCAAGAGATGAAACAGTACAAGAAGAGTTTAAGGTTTTTATTAACAACAAGGGAACAAGGGAATGAGTCCACCGAGTACTAATAGGAAACGTCAGTTCAGAATGAGTGTGGAGGTCTGGTTGAACCGAAAGTATTCTGTGACAGGAAATGGTCGTGTGAGGTCACAGCCATTACAGCCGACCAACAGAGAGCATGTGGAGCAGATGGAGCTAATAAAGTCCGGGGATAAGTACAGGGCAGCAATACAACAACAATAACGTAATATATAATATTATATTAATATATAATCCATCAGGCTATAATTCATGGTCAGGGACAATCCAGGTCATACACATAAAGAAAGTTCTAAGGGAAGTCCAGTAGGCAAAATCCACAACACAATAGACAGTCCAGGTCAGAAACACTAGGAGGTCCATGCAGAATTGAAACACGAAATGGAACAATGAGGGAGAGAACAGGGAAAAAACTCACGTAACCAGAGGGGTAGCAGCGTCAGGTCAGGCTGACCCAGTAAGGGGGAGAGACAGGGTAGAAGGGTCTGGTACTGTGAGCAGGGGGAATGACGGGGAATAAGCAGGGTCCAGTGCAGGCACAGTCCGAAAAATCCAAAGTTAGTCAATCCAAAAGAAACGCTAGACAGTATCCAGGAGTTGAGGTTAGACTATCTGAAAGGGGAGAAAAGTGAGCAGGCCGGTATTTATAGTGTGGCAGAAACCAGGTGTAATCAATTAGGTGAGTGAAGGTAATTAGACTGGGAGGAGGAAACAGGAAGTTGCCATAATAAGGGCATGGGGAAAAGCCAGGCAGCAACGAGGCTGGAACCATGACCTGTACTTGCTCCCTTTGGGACATATTATTCGTAAACATGGTGTTTCTTTTCATTGCAATGCTGATGACGCTCAGCTGTACTGTCCCTTTAAGATCTCTGACCACGGCGGACTGAGTTCCTTACATCAGTGTATTAATTAGATAAAAAGCTGGAAGGCTCAAAATTTCCTGCAGCTGAACACTGACAAAACAGAAATAGTTATCACTCCACAACATATAGCCAAACACATTTTGCCCTGCACAGATTGTCTCTTAGATAATTCTAAGCCCTCTGCAAAAAGTCTTGGTGTTTGGTTTGATAGTAAACTTAACTTTGAGCATCATGTCAGAAAGCTTGTTTTTATCATTTCAATTATTTCCTCACGCCTTGACTATTGCAAAAGTCTTTTCACCTGTCTCAGGCAGAAATCTAATGTCTCTGTAATCTAATTAATCGGCTCCAGATTGTTCAGAACTCAGTTGCAGGACTCTTAACTAATAGGACTCTTAACTCCTGTCTGAGCTTCCTTACACTGGCTGTATCTTTTAGGATTGGTTTTAAGATTTTATTAATAACTTCTAAAGTTCTGCATGATCTTTCATGCAGAACTTTTATGCATGAGCATATGAGACCATCCATGCCGTGTGCAGGGATGATTTGATTATTTCTGTAATAGTTATGATTTTATTTGTAAAGAAATTCATGAAATCATTGGTGCTGAGAGATGAGGGGATACTAGGCTCAACAGAGCTATGACTCTTTGTCAGCCTGGATACAGTGCTGAAAAGCAACCTGGGGTTGTTCTTATTTGCCTCTATTAATGAAGAGTAATATGTGGTTCTAGCTTTACGGAGGGCAGAAGTTAAGATGACTGCCCCCCTCTGTGTTGGTGCATTGCTCTTAATTGAAAGACTAAATCAGTTCCTTAAATTTGTGACTAGTATTTTCAGATGAACATCTGCTGTGGTGAATCTTAGGAATTACTGTAAATTGAAATGTTATTAAACATGATAAGATAAAGTAGGGGTTTTGGGGAAAAACTTTTAAATGATCAATTTCAACACCAACAGTCAGTGAGTTAATTTACATTTTGACTTTATGTGATTTCTTTTTCTTTTTTTTTTCTGTATAACTGCAGAAAAAAAACTGTATGTAGAATTTAGTTTAGTCTAGTTAACCAAATTCAGCATGCTGTCATTCTATACAGTACTGCTTTACTGGTTTAGCAAAGTAAACTGTCTGAAAGTGAAAAACTGGACAAATTATGTGAAAATTGATTTGCAACCTTTATTTTGTCGCAAGAAAAGTAAAGATGTAGTAAAGATGGAGGATATACAATGTGACTGCATATAAGCATGAAACAAAACATGAAGTCCTGCAGAAAATTCCTAAATGTTTTCTGGACAATAGCTACAGTATTAACAAGGCAAATGCAAAAGCATATTTCCTAAAATCATGCCTGAAAAGACTGGACAAAGCTGACAAGACTACCTCTATCTAATGGTCTATCTAATGTCTTTTTCTTCATTCTGTAGGAAGGCACATAAACCAAGGAGAACACAAACTGATGAGTTGTGACTCTTGAAAACAACTTTCAGCCACTGAACAGTGTCACATCAAACCACATTAGTCTCACAGGAGCCAGGCTTGAAAATCTGAAGTGTAACAATCATTCTAATAGATTTTCTGAACCAGGGGTAAAACAAAGCATATACAATGGGATTTAGGCAGGAGTTGAAATAGAAAAGATATAAAATAAAGGCAGAAGATGAAGTATTGAACTCGTCCTTGTCTATAAGTGCAACACAGAAATATGGACAGAGGCACAAAAGAAACACAACTATAACAACACCGAGAGTCCTGGCTGCTTTCACCTCAGATTTCTTAGCAGAGACACTCACTGAACGTTGGTATGAGACAAACACAATGTGAGACCTCATGGCACGAGCCTGAGACACAGCCACAAAAAATACTCTCATATACAGAACTACGATGGCAGTAATAGGAACGATAAAGGTCAAAATAAGATCTGCAACTTTTTGATTCTTGTTAAAGATTATTACACATTCACCAGCACAGGAATTATACCTGCCTGGTTGTTTAAGATTATCCTTCATGATCATGTTTACAAAGAAGAAAGAACAGATCCAACACAGAATAACACAAGTCTGAACTCTTCTTGGAGTGATTCTGGTGGGATAATGCAGAGGGTCACAAATAGCCACATATCGGTCAACTGATATGAGAACCATGGTTCCTATTGAGGTAGAGGTCATAATGTAGTCTAAAATACAGTACAGACTACACATAATGTCACCAAGAAACCAGCAGCCGTCTACGAGCATAATCTGAAACAACCAGGGGACGCTTACAGAGAAATCTGAGACAGCCAGAGAGAGAAGAAGGAGGTTGGTGGTAGTGTGGAGCTGCCTGGAGAGAAAATACAGTATTTATATTATTTGTGCAGGAAACCAGATGAAAACCATGACATATAAAAAACTATTTTTGAACATGTTCGTTTCTACAAAGATACTAGTATTAGAATTTCATGTAATTTGAGGCTACTTGAAGTGGGAGATGGAGATGATGACCAGTAGGTTGAGAGATGCAGTAAGTAGAGAGATGAAGGACAGAACAATGTAAATAAGAACAGTGTGAGAGTGAGGACGCTTTGGTTTCCTGCAGGAGGTGTTGAGATGTGGAAAGCAGAGTTCAACTTCCTCCATCATCAGAGAGAGAGGAGAAGCTGCTGAGCTCTGACAGCTCTCTGAACAAATCCTTACTCCCACCTCTAGAATTCCCTATGAGTGATTCTCCACCCTTTCTCTATTTATTATTATTATTAGTACCTGTGCTAAACCAATGGTCATATTCCAAAATGATTGTGTTGTATTAATTACATATAGTAAATATAGACAAAATACACACCTTACTCATACAAACCTCACAGTTAATAAACATACTGAACATGAAAGATTCCAAATACACTGCAGCGGTGATGATATTGTGAAATTCAGCCCATTGATAAACTTTTATTTTCAATACAGTAATCTGAATGAATCACCCCAAACATTAAAGCCTAAACAACATTCATGAAGACAAAGGGGCCACTACAGTGGAAAGCTGTTAAAAAGCTGTTCTCTTGTATGTAATGGTTTAGGGGTATTAAAGCCATGGTCAATAAATCCGTCTTTTTGAGGAAAATTTAAATTGCCCTTTTTATGCCTAGAGAGGAATAAAAACTTGTCGAAGGTTCTCATAATTCAACACAACAGGAATCACTGTGGCGAGGCACTTTATTGTGTTTAAGGTTTAAGACCATACAAATATACCTGGTTACAGAATTATGTAGAAAACCCGAAAACCCCATTTTAGCAGCACCAGGAGACAGTGGAGAGGAAAAACTTCCAGCAGAAAGAGTCTCTGGGTGGGCGGCCAACCGCCTCGATCAGTTGGAGTGACTGGAAAGATGAGAGAGAAAAGAACAGCAGGCAACAAAAATCTATGAAAACAAGCAGCAGAAACACTGGACAAGTTGGTCGAACCAGTAGATGACATGTTGATGGTTTAGATAAATTAACTAATGAAATTAACTCAGCATGATCTACAGGGAAAGAAGCAGTCTACGTACGAGTGCAAATGATGTGAGGATGAAAAGCTACAGCTACAAGGAATCCGATGACAACGGGTGGGAGAGCAGCAGTTGGACAATGATGGATGATGGTGAAGGTCAGGGAGCCAGATAATGTTACAATAGATAAAAAAGTCAAGGAGTCAGATCTGTGGACCAACCAGGATGACGATTGCGCAGATATCTATGCATGATTGTTTTTTACAAAAGGACTTTGTTGTTTGTCAGGGATAGAAAGATCTAGACCCTGAACTCTGTATTCTTTATTCATTTTACTCCTAATGATCACTGACCATGTTAATTGATTGTTAAATAAACTGATAACTTGAGACTGAAACATCTCCTTCTATTCCTTCATAAACGAGCACGCAGGAATTGGCTGTTACATAGAAGAGAGTTTTGCTAGTAGATTGAGCCACAGTCCAACAATAAAATCGCAGGTTTGGGTGATATCATTAAATGTTAAAAAAATAGAGTGCAGGCAATTAGATTTTAAAAGCAGATTACATAGAATATATTAACAATAAAGGCCTCCAAGTACAACATTGTACCAAAGATGGCTAGATCTTTCATTTGCGTGAGCTCAAAGATGAAGAATGGCGAAATCGGGTGGCTGTGGATAAGGAGGTGGAGCAGTCGTCTACCAATCATGGCATCGCATATTTGATTCCTGAACTCCTGATTTCTGAGTTCAGACTGTTTATGGGGACAAAATTAAAAAGAAGTGATTAATCCGTTTCATTTCAGCAGCTTAACAGAAGAGTTCTTTTATATTTGATCTGACTTTAAGGCCTTTCAAGTTGATGATTCAGTATAAGTAAGTTCAAACCCATTTACTTGATCAAATAGTGTTTGTGTTTCAGTCACTCCACAGTGTCTCCCTACAGGATATTAGTCTCACAGGAGCCAGGCCTCAGAATTTTTAGTGTAACAATAAGTCGAATAGATTTTCTAAACCAGGGGTAGAAAAAGGTATAAATCATTGGGTTTAGACTGGAGTTCAAATAGAACAGACATATTACAAAGGCAGAAGATGAAGTATTAATCAATGTATCATGACTTATAAGTGTAACACAGAAATATGGGCACATGCATATTAGAAAGACAATTACAACAACACCAAGAGTCCTGGCTGCTTTCATCTCAGATTTCTTAGCTTTTAGACTGACTGAACGTTGGTATGAGACCACGACAATCTGAGACCTCATGGCTCGAACCTGAGACACAACCACAACAAATACTCTCATATACAGAACCACAATGACAGTGATGGGAACAATGAAGGAAAATGTAAGAATCAGAACATTTTCAATAAATTTTAAGATTAGCACACACTCTCCTACACAGAAATGTGTGCCTGGCTGTTTCAAATTATCTTTCATGAGCACACAGAGAAAGAAGAGGGAACAGATCCAACACAGTGAAACACAGACCTGAACTCTTTTTGGTGTGACTTTGATGGAGTAATGTAGAGGGTCACAAATAGCCACATAACGGTCAATAGATATGAGAACCATGTTTCCTACTGAGGTAGAGAGGGTCATAAAGTCTACAAGACAATACAGACTACACATACTGTCACCAAGAAACCAGCAGTCGTCTATGAGCATAATTTGAAACAACCAGAGGAAACCTACAGAGAAATCTGACACAGCCAGAGAAAGAAGGAGGAGGTTGGTGGGAGTGTGGAGCTGCCTGGAGAGAAAAGACAACATGTTGATTTCAGTTTAAACAAATATTACAGCAGATAAAAACTGTGACAGATTTGTCAAGGGATAAAGTGATTTTTAAAATAATGAAATACTAAAATGTCTCTCAGATTTTTAACATTCTTAAATAAGTTGTTACTTGAAGTGGGAGATGGAGATGATGACCAGTAGGTTGAGAGTCACAGTAAGTAGAGAGATGAAGGACAGAACAATGTAAATAAGAACAGTGTGAGAGTGAGGACGCTTTGGTTTCCTGCAGGAGGTGTTGAGATGTGGAAAGCAGAGTTCAACTTCCTCCATCATCAGAGAGAGAGAGGAGAAGCTGCTGAGCTCTGACAGCTCTCTGAACAAATCTCTCTGTCTTATAACTTTATGAATCTCTTTACTCCCACCTCTAGAATTCCCTCTAAACGATTCTCCACCTTTTCTTTATAGATTATCATCATTAGTACCTGTGCTAAACCTATGTTCATATTCCAATATGATTGTGTTGTATTAACTACACAAAAACATAGTAAAAATAGACAAAGTATAAACCTTATTCATACACATCTTATAGTTAATGAACATACTGCACGTAAAAGATTCCAAATAAACTGCGGCAGTGATTTTATTACTGGTTAAATTCACACCTTTGATCAGCTTTTACGTTTCATACAATAATCTGAATGAATGACCCCAAACACTGAAACCTAAACAGCATTCATCTCAAGCACAGAGGTCACTACAGTGCACAGATGTTCAAAAGCTGTTCTCTTGTATATGCATGGATTAGTGTTAGTGCATAATAATTATGTCTTTTTGGAGAGAATTTAAATAGCATTTTTATGCCTAGAGAGGAAAAAAAACTTGTCGAAGGCTCTCATAATTCCTGAATGTCATTACTGGTAGGTGTAACAAATGAAGATTAGCTAATCTTGGCTGGAAATCAATGTTAACTTGTTAAGGAAATAGTTTCCTGACTGTGTCCATCTTAAAACCAGTATGGAGCTTTAAGCAGTTTCTTGTCTGGCACCCTGTGACCGGTCCCTTCATACTGGTCAAATGAGCAATGGGCAGTATCACACAGGCCAAACAGAAACGGACAATATGTTCTGACCCAGAAAAAAAACATCTTGAAGGAGACGTTTCTTTAATGTTTAATGAACTTTAAGGGTCATTTTACTGTTGAGCACAGTACATACAGAATATAACATTTTGTTCGTTACCTAAACATGAACTGCAAGATTCTGAAGGTATTTGCCATATTCTCAAAGACTTTTCTAACTATTCTGATTATCCATCGATCTACTGTCACAACAGGAATAATCTCAAGGCATCTTATATGTGTTTAAGGTTTAAGACCTTACAAATATACCTGTATACAGAATTATAATTAAAACCTAAAAACCCCATTTGAGCAGCACCAGGAGACAGTGGAGAGAAAAAAACTCCCTTCAGAGCAAGAGACTTCCAGCAGAACCAGGCTCTGGGTGGGCGGCCATCTGCCTCGACCGATTGCAGTGAGTGGAAAGATGAGAGAGAAAAGAACAGCAGGCAACATAAATCTATGACAACAAGCAGCAGAAACACTGGACAAGTTGGTAGAACCAGTTACTGTACTCTGGAGATATGCAGCTCCATCTATTCGGGATGGGAGACATCTTGATGGTTTAGATTAATGAACTCAGCTTGATCTATTGGGAAGAAGCAGAAAGAGTGCAAATGATGTTCTTACTGCTTGGGCTACTCCCAGCTGTCATCGGGTGAAATCCAACATGTTTTTTACATTGTTGATTCAGTATTAGTAAGTTCCAAACTCTCTCTACAGGATATTAGTCTCACAGGAGCCAGGCCTCAGAATTTTTAGTGTAACAATAAGTCGAATAGATTTTCTAAACCAGGGGTAGAAAAAGGTATAAATCATTGGGTTTAGACTGGAGTTCAAATAGAACAGACATATTACAAAGGCAGTGGATGACAAATTAATCAATTTATCATGACTTATAAGTGCGACACAGAAATATGGGCACATGCATATTAGAAAGACAATTACAACAACACCAAGAGTTCCTGCTGCCTTCATCTCTGACTTTTTAGCTGTTACTTTCACTGAACGTTGGTATGAGACAACCACAATGTGAGACCTCATGGCTCGAGCCTGAGACACAACCACAACAAATACTCTCATATACAGAACTGTGATGACAGTGATGGAAGCAATGAAGGAAAATGTAAGATTTAGAACATAATCAACAAATTTTAACACTATCACACATTCTCCCACACAGAAATGTGTGCCTGGCTGTTTCAAATTATCTTTCATGAGCACACAGAAAAAGAAGAGGGAACAGATCCAACACAGTGAAACACAGACCTGAACTCTTTTTGGTGTGACTTTGATGGAGTAATGTAGAGGGTCACAAATAGCCACACAACGGTCAATAGATATGAGAACCATGATTCCTACTGAAGTAGAGGTAATAATAAAGTCTGCAAAACAATACAGACTACACAGAAATTCACCAAGAAACCAGCAGCCGTCTATGAGCATAATTTGAAACAACCAGAGGAAACCTACAGAGAAATCTGAGACAGCCAGAGAGAGAAGGAGGAGGTTGGTGGGAGTGTGGAGCTGCCTGGAGAGAAAAGACAACAACATATTCATCGTTTTAGTTGTTATTGCAGCTGATAAAACCACATGAAACAATGACAAATTGATAAATTTTTTAAATACATTGTTACTTGAAGTGGGAGATGGAGATGATGACCAGCAGGTTGAGAGTCACAGTAAGTAGAGAGATGAAGGACAGAACAATGTAAATAAGAACAGTGTGAGAGTGAGGACGCTTTGGTTTCCTGCAGGAGGCGTTGAGATGTGGAAAGCAGAGTTCAACTTCCTCCATCATCAGAGAGAGAGGAGAAGCTGCTGAGCTCTGACAGCTCTCTGAACAAATCTCTCCGTCTTATAACTTTATAAATCCCTTTACCCCCACCTCTAGAATTCACTCTGAACGAGAGATATGATGATATTATTATTATTACCTGTGCTAAAACTATGGTCATATTCCAATATGATTGTGTTGTATTCATTACGCAAATATAGTAAAAGCAAATAAAGTATACATCTTATTCATACACATCTCATAGTTAATGAACATACTGCACATGAAAGACTCCAAATAAACTCTTCCAAATTCCAAATTCACCCCTTAGATCACCTTTAATGTTTAATACAGTAATCTAATAAATGACCCCAAACAGCATTTATTTCAGTCATACATTTTGTCTCATGCTTTGTTTTACAAGAACAAAATAAAAGAACAATCTGTAAGCTTGACACTGTGGGTTTACTTGTAGCTACAGCTGGTGGAGGGGATACAGTCTGGCTGGTCACTGATAGCTTTTAGCAGTCGGGATTTCAATTCAAATCCATTTCATGTGTATAGTGCCAATTCACAGCAGAAGTATTTTACAAGGCACTTTAAAGTGTAAGGTTTAAGACCTTACAGAGTCTAATTGATAAAGTGATATGGAAATTCCAACAATCTCATTTGATTTAGGCAACAGTGGAGAGGAAAAACTCCTTTATTGGAAGAAACCTCCAGCAGCTCCAGGCCGAGGATTCCTGCAGCAATTACAGAGAGACATGGAGACAGAGGAGGAGGAAACAACCACAAGACGGAGTGAAGACACAAAGTTAATGACATGAAATGGTGGACTTGCATTGACATAGGAGAAAGGAGAGAGGAGAGGAGCTCCTGAGTTCCCCCAGCAGACTAACCTATAGCACCAGAACTAAGAGATGGTTCAGAGTCACCTGATCCATCTCTAACTATAAGCTTTATAAAAAAGGAAAGTTTTAAGTCTTAAATGCGGAGAGGGTGTCTGCCTCCAGAACCTGAACTAAGGGCTGGTTCCCAAGAGAGGGGCTAGATAGAGATAGAGAAATATGATCTCTCTTGCTAAGTCCAGTCAGAACTCTGGCTGCAGCATTTTGGATTAACTGGAGGCTTTTTAAGGAGTTATTGGGACAAACTATTAATAATGAATTAAAATAGTCCAGTATGGACTAGAATGTGATTATACATAGATTTTTAGGACAAAACAATATAACCTCTTGCTAAAATCCAAGCCTTTATGTCAGCTTGAAGTTTGATTAATTCATTACTTTCTTCATTAGTGGCTTCATGGAAAAGTATAGCTGGGTGTCTGCAAAGCACTGGAAATTTGACTAACCCCAATACTAATATTAGTGCCCCTACTTCTACAAGACTTGGTCTTCTAAATATCAGATCCCTCTCTAACAAAGCATCTCTAATAAATGACTTTATCCTCTCTCAGAAATTAGACTTCTTAAATGAAACCTGGCTGAGGATAGGTGAGTGTATCCAGTTGCAAGAGCTCTGTTATTTGACCTCGCCTAGATTAAGTGGGTGAGGGTGGTGGTGTTGCTATAGTCTCTAATAATCAACTAAATTGCTCAATGCCATCACTTAAACAGGTTCACAGCTTTGAAGCTTTGTCGTTTCTTATCCACTGTTCTGTTCCTGTATGTTGTACTGTCATCTACCACCCACCAAAAGCTAATGGTAACTTTTTGTCAGAATTCTTCCAGTTGGTTGCTGACATTGTTGAGAGGTATGATAAGGTAATTATTGCTGGAGACTTTAACCTTCATATTGATAATAACACTAATACTGTAGCAAATGATTTTCATCAGTCTTACTGAATCTTTCAACCTGATTCAACATGTCAAAGGTCTGACCCATAACCAGGGCCACACCCCTGACTTGGTATTCACTTTAGTATTGACTCTAAACTCTGTTGAGTTAAAGGATCCATCTCTGATCATAAATGTGTTTTATTTGATACTTGTCTTCATCCAATCATTGTACCTCAAAAATTCACAGCTAAATGCCATCTAACAGCCAGTCAGCAGCAAAGTTCACTAGCACCTTTTCTATGTTGGAGCAGGGTATTTCTTGCACATGTTGATGATATCATTCGCCCTTTCAGTGATATTTGTGCCTCTGCGCTAGAGGCTGCTGCTCCCTTAAAAACTGCAAATGTGTCCCGTAAAGACACCAATAAACAGCCTTGGATAGATGTCAGCATTCGTAGTTGTAAAGCTGGGTGTAGGAAAGCTGAGCAGAGATGGAAGAAAACTGGACTTCAAGTGCATTATGAAGCTATGAAAGACTCACTACTCCATTACAATACGATGGTAAAGAATGCCAGAGCTAAATACTTCTCAAACCTGATCACTGCTCACTTCCATAATCCTAAGTTTTTATTTCAGACTGTTGACAAGTTAGTAAAACCAAGCATCACAGCATCCTGGCTGAAAGTGATGCAGAGTGTGAGAAGTTCATAACCTACTTTAATGATCAAATAGAATCAATCAGAGCTTCTGTCATCCCCATCTCCTCATTAGTCATAGTCTCACACCCTTTTAAAGAATGCACTTTAAGCCGCTTTCCTCCCATGACCGTATCGGAGCTACTAAAAAAACATCTCTAAAATGAAACCATCTTTCAGCCCAGTTGATGTCATCCCAGCTAAGTTCTTAGTCTCGATCAGTGATTTGCTTGCTCCTTCTCTCCTGATTATTTTCAATACTTTTCTGTCCACTGGATATGTGCCAGATTATTTTAAAATTGCATGTGTGCAACCTCTTTTGAAAAAACCTGGTCCAGATCCCTCATTCCCTGAAAACTACAGACCAATCTCCAAACTACCCTTCATATCAAAGACTTTAGAAAGGTACATGTCTAAACACTTATTTCTAGCTGCAGACAACTAACATTTTTTTACAGATTCCAATCTGGTTTTCACAAACACCACAGTACAGAGACCGCCCTACTGAAGGTAACTAATGATATTTTGTTGGCCTCTGACGCTGGTATGTGCTTCATTCTTGTCCTCCTTGACGTTAGTGCTGCTTTTGATACAGTAGACTACCAAATTTTGTTAGACAGGCTAAAGCACTGGGCTGGAATAGAAAGCACTGCACTGGACTGGTTCTCTTCACACCTGTCCAATCGATCATTTTGTGTTACCGTTAATAACTGTAAGCCATCTTTTTCTCCTGTGAAGTATGGAGTCCCACAAGGTTTAGTGCTGGGGCCAATCTTGTTCTCTTTGTATTGTCACGAGCTGGATGAAGGGCCCCGTGGCCAGAGATGAAACAGTACAAGAAGAGTTTAAGGTTTTTATTAACAACAAGGGAACAAGGGAATGAGTCCACCGAGTACTAATAGGAAACGTCAGTTCAGAATGAGTGTGGAGGTCTGGTTGAACCGAAAGTAGTCTGTGACAGGAAATGGTCGTGTGAGGTCACAGCCATTACAGCCGACCAACAGAGAGCATGTGGAGCAGATGGAGCTAATAAAGTCCGGGGATATGTACAGGGCAGCAATACAACAACAATAACGTAATATATAATATTATATTAATATATAATCCATCAGGCTATAATTCATGGTCAGGGACAATCCAGGTCATACACATAAAGAAAGTTCTAAGGGAAGTCCAGTAGGCAAAATCCACAACACAATAGACAGTCCAGGTCAGAAACACTAGGAGGTCCATGCAGAGTTGAAACACGAAATGGAACAACGAGGGAGAGAACAGGGAAAAAACTCACGTAACCAGAGGGGTAGCAGCGTCAGGTCAGGCTGGTCCAGTAAGGGGGAGAGACAGGGTAGAAGGGTCTGGTACTGTGAGCAGGGGGAATGACGGGGAATAAGCAGTGTCCAGTGCAGGCACAGTCCGAAAAATCCAAAGTTAGTCAATCCAAAAGAAACGCTAGACAGTATCCAGGAGTTGAGGTTAGACTATCTGAAAGGGGAGAAAAGTGAGCAGGCCGGTATTTATAGTGTGGCAGTAACCAGGTGTAATCAATTAGGTGAGTGAAGGTAATTAGACTGGGAGGAGGAAACAGGAAGTTGCCATAATAAGGGCATGGGGAAAAGCCAGGCAGCAACGAGGCTGGAACCATGACCTGTACTTGCTCCCTTTGGGACATATTCGTAAACATGGTGTTTCTTTTCATTGCAATGCTGATGACGCTCAGCTGTACTCTCCCTTTAAGATCTCTGACCACGGTGGACTGAGCTCCTTACATCAGTGTATTAATTAGATAAAAAGCTGGAAGGCTAAAATTTTCCTGCAGCTGAACACTGACAAAACAGAAATAGTTATCACTCCACAACATATAGCCAAACACATTTTGCCCTGCACAGATTGTCTCTTAGATAATTCTAAGCCCTCTGCAAAAAGTCTTGGTGTTTGGTTTGATAGTAAACTTAACTTTGAGCATCATGTCAGAAAGCTTGTTTTTATCATTTCAATTATTTCCTCACGCCTTGACTATTGCAAAAGTCTTTTCACCTGTCTCAGGCAGAAATCTAATGTCTCTGTAATCTAATTAATCGGCTCCAGATTGTTCAGAACTCAGTTGCAGGACTCTTAACTAATAGGACTCTTAACTCCTGTCTGAGCTTCCTTACACTGGCTGGTATCTTTTAGGATTGGTTTTAAGATTTTATTAATAACTTCTAAAGTTCTGCATGATCTTTCCCCCAGCTATATATCCCCATCAATTTTCATATAATTTGTCCAGTTTTTCACTTTCAGACAGTTTACTTTGCTAAACCAGTAAAGCAGTACTGTATAGAATGACAGCATGCTGTCTACACATAGCCTGAGGTCATCTGGTAGAGATCTTCTGTATGTCCCTGATGTCAGAATGACTACTAGACGTGACAGAGCCTTTTCAGTTAGAGCCCCCAAACTCTGGAACAACTTACTCGAGGAAATAAGATCAGCTGACTCAGTAACATCTTTTAAATCTCTCCTTAATCTCCCTAATTATTATTTATTGTGTTTAACAATAATATTGCAGAAAGTGGATATATTGAGTGAAAACAATCGGATAAAGCACAGAATTTAAGACATTTTTAAGCAATCTAGTCGGGATGGGGTCTAAGAGACATGTTGATGGGTTAGATGAAATAATTGGTGAAATTAATTCAGAATGATTTACAGGGAGGAAGCAGTCTGAGGACGAGTGTGGTCTTACAAATGAATCTGGAGCATATGAGACCATCCATGCCGTGTGCAGGGAGGATTTGATTATTTCTGTAATAGTTATGATTTTATTTGTAAAGAAATTCATGAAATCATTGGTGCTGAGAGATGAGGGGATACTAGGCTCAACAGAGCTATGACTCTTTGTCAGCCTGGCAGAAGTTAAGATGACTGCCCCCCTCTGTGTTGGTGCATTGCTCTTAATTGAAAGACTAAATCAGTTCCTTAAATTTGTGACTAGTATTTTCAGATGAACATCTGCTGTGGTGAATCTTAGGAATTACTGTAAATTGAAATGTTATTAAACATGATAAGATAAAGTAGGGGTTTTGGGGAAAAACTTTTAAATGATCAATTTCAACACCAACAGTCAGTGAGTTAATTTACATTTTGACTTTATGTGATTTCTTTTTCTTTTTTTTTCTGTATAACTGCAGAAAAAAAACTGTATGTAGAATTTAGTTTAGTCTAGTTAACCAAATTCAGCATGCTGTCATTCTATACAGTACTGGTTTACTGGTTTAGCAAAGTAAACTGTCTGAAAGTGAAAAACTGGACAAATTATATGTTATATGATTTGCAACCTTAATTTTGTCGCAAGTAAAGTAAAGATGTAGTAAAGATGGAGGATATACAATGTGACTGCATATAAGCATGAAACAAAACATGAAGTCCTGCAGAAAATTCCTAAATGTTTTCTGGACAATAGCTACAGTATTAACAAGGCAAATGCAAAAGCATATTTCCTAAAATCATGCCTGAAAAGACTGGACAAAGCTGACAAGACTACCTCTATCTAATGGTCTATCTAATGTCTTTTTCTTCATTCTGTAGGAAGGCACATAAACCAAGGAAAACACAAACTGATGAGTTGTGACTCTTGAAAACAACTTTCAGCCACTGAACAGTGTCACATCAAACCACATTAGTCTCACAGGAGCCAGGCTTGAAAATCTGAAGTGTAACAATCATTCTAATAGATTTTCTGAACCAGGGGTAAAACAAAGCATATACAATGGGATTTAGGCAGGAGTTGAAATAGAAAAGATATAAAATAAAGGCAGAAGATGAAGTATTGAACAACTCGTCCTTGTCTATAAGTGCAACACAGAAATATGGACAGAGGCACAAAAGAAACACAACTATAACAACACCAAGAGTCCTGGCTGCTTTCACCTCAGATTTCTTAGCAGAGACACTCACTGAACGCTGGAGTGAGACAAACACAATGTGAGACCTCATGGCTCGAGCCTGAGACACAGCCACAAAAAATACTCTCATATACAGAACTACGATGGCAGTAATAGGAACGATAAAGGTCAAAATAAGATCTGCAACTTTTTGATTCTGGTTAAAGATTATTACACATTCACCAGCACAGGAATTATACCTGCCTGGTTGTTTAAGATTATCCTTCATGATCATGTTTACAAAGAAGAAAGAACAGATCCAGCACAGTATAACACAAGTCTGAACTCTTCTTGGAGTGATTCTGGTGGGATAATGCAGTGGGTCACAAATAGCCACATATCGGTCAACTGATATGAGAACCATGGTTCCTATTGAGGTAGAGGTCATAATGTAGTCTAAAATACAGTACAGACTACACATAATGTCACCAAGAAACCAGCAGCCGTCTACGAGCATAATCTGAAACAACCAGGGGACGCTTACAGAGAAATCTGAGACAGCCAGAGAGAGAAGAAGGAGGTTGGTGGTAGTGTGGAGCTGCCTGAAGAGAAAATACAGTATTTATATTATTTGTGCAGGAAACCAGATGAAAACCATGACATATAAAAAACTATTTTTGAACATGTTCGTTTCTACAAAGCTACTAGTATTAGAATTTCATGTAATTTGAGGCTACTTGAAGTGGGAGATGGAGATGATGACCAGCAGGTTGAGAGATGCAGTAAGTAGAGAGATGAAGGACAGAACAATGTAAATAAGAACAGTGTGAGAGTGAGGACGCTTTGGTTTCCTGCAGGAGGTGTTGAGATGTGGAAAGCAGAGTTCAACTTCCTCCATCATCAGAGAGAGAGAGAGAGGAGAAGCTGCTGAGCTCTGACAGCTCTCGGAACAAATCTTTACTCCCTCCTCTAGAATTCCCTATGAGTGATTCTCCACCCTTTCTCTATTTATTATTATTATTAGTACCTGTGCTAAACCAATGGTCATATTCCAAAATGATTGTGTTGTATTAATTACATATAGTAAATATAGACAAAATACACACCTTACTCATACAAACCTCACAGTTAATAAACATACTGAACATGAAAGATTCCAAATACACTGCAGCGGTGATGATATTGTGAAATTCAGCCCATTGATAAACTTTTATTTTCAATACAGTCGTCTGAATGAATCACCCCAAACACTAAAGCCTAAACAACATTCATGAAGACAAAGGGGCCACTACAGTGGAAAGCTGTTAAAAAGCTGTTCTCTTGTATATAATGGTTTAGGGGTATTAAAGCCATGGTCAATAAATCCGTCTTTTTGAGGAAAATTTAAATTGCCCTTTTATGCCTAGAGAGGAATAAAAACTTGTCGAAGGTTCTCATAATTCAACACAACAGGAATCACTGTGGCGAGGCACTTTATTGTGTTTAAGGTTTAAGACCATACAAATATACCTGGTTACAGAATTATGTAGAAAACCCGAAAACCCCATTTTAGCAGCACCAGGAGACAGTGGAGAGGAAAAACTTCCAGCAGAAAGAGTCTCTGGGTGGGCGGCCAACCGCCTCGATCAGTTGGAGTGACTGGAAAGATGAGAGAGAAAAGAACAGCAGGCAACAAAAATCTATGAAAACAAGCAGCAGAAACACTGGACAAGTTGGTCGAACCAGTAGATGACATGTTGATGGTTTAGATAAATTAACTAATGAAATTAACTCAGCATGATCTACAGGGAAAGAAGCAGTCTACGTACGAGTGCAAATGATGTGAGGATGAAAAGCTACAGCTACAAGGAATCCGATGACAACGGATGGGAGAGCAGCAGTTGGACAATGATGGATGATGGTGAAGGTCAGGGAGCCAGATAATGTTACAATAGATAAGAAAGTCAAGGAGTCAGATCTGTGGACCAACCAGGATGACGATTGCGCAGATATCTATGCATGATTGTTTTTTACAAAAGGACTTTGTTGTTTGTCAGGGATAGAAAGATCTAGACCCTGAACTCTGTATTCTTTATTCATTTTACTCCCAATGATCACTGACCATGTTAATTGATTGTTAAATAAACTGATAACTTGAGACTGAAACATCTCCTTCTATTCCTTCATAAACGAGCACGCAGGAATTGGCTGTTACATAGAAGAGAGTTTTGCTAGTAGATTGAGCCACAGTCCAACAATAAAATCGCAGGTTTGGGTGATATCATTAAATGTTAAAAAAATAGAGTGCAGGCAATTAGATTTTAAAAGCAGATTACATAGAATATATTAACAATAAAGGCCTCCAAGTACAACATTTTACCAAAGATGGCTAGATCTTTCATTTGCGTGAGCTCAAAGATGAAGAATGGCGAAATCGGGTGGCTGTGGAAAAGGAGGTGGAGCAGTCGTCTACCAATCATGGCATCGTATATTTGATTCCTGAACTCCTGATTTCTGAGTTCAGACTGTTTATGGGGACAAAATTAAAAAGAAGTGATTAATCCGTTTCATTTCAGCAGCTTAACAGAAGAGTTCTTTTAGATTTGATCTGACTTTAAGGCCTTTCAAGTTGATGATTCAGTATAAGTAAGTTCAAACCCATTTACTTGATCAAATAGTGTTTGTGTTTCAGTCACTCCACAGTGTCTCTCTACAGGATATTAGTCTCACAGGAGCCAGGCTTCAGAATTTTCAGTGTAAAAATAAGTCGAATAGATTTTCTAAACCAGGGGTAGAAAAAGGTATAAATCATAGGGTTGAGACTGGAGTTCAAATAGAACAGACATATTACAAAGGCAGAAGATGAAGTATTAATCAATGTATCATGACTTATAAGTGTAACACAGAAATATGGGCACATGCATATTAGAAAGACAATTACAACAACACCAAGAGTCCTGGCTGCTTTCATCTCAGATTTCTTAGCTTTTAGACTGACTGAACGTTGGTATGAGACCACGACAATGTGAGACCTCATGGCTCGAACCTGAGACACAACCACAACAAATACTCTCATATACAGAACCACAATGACAGTGATGGGAATAATGAAGGAAAATGTAAGAATCAGAACATTTTCAATAAATTTTAAGATTAGCACACATTCTCCCACACAGAAATGTGTGCCTGGCTGTTTCAAATTATCTTTCATGAGCACACATAGAAAGAAGAGGGAACAGATCCAACACAGTGAAACACAGACTCCAACTCTTTTTGGTGTGACTTTGGTGGAGTAATGTAGAGGGTCACAAATAGCCACATAACGGTCAATAGATATGAGAACCATGTTTCCTACTGAGGTAGAGAGGGTAATAAAGTCTACAAGACAATACAGACTACACATAAAGTCACCAAGAAACCAGCAGCCGTCTATGAGCATAATTTGAAATAACCAGAGGAAACCTACAGAGAAATCTGAGACAGCCAGAGAGAGAAGGAGGAGGTTGGTGGGAGTGTGGAGCTGCCTGGAGAGGAAAGACAACAACATGTTGTTTTCAGTTTAAACAAATATTACAGCAGATAAAAACTGTGACAGATTTGTCAAGGGATAAAGTGATTTTTAAAATAATGAAATACTAAAATGTCTCTCAGATTTTTAACATTCTTAAATAAGTTGTTACTTGAAGTGGGAGATGGAGATGATGACCAGCAGGTTGAGAGATGCAGTAAGTAGAGAGATGAAGGACAGAACAATGTAAATAAGAACAGTGTGAGAGTGAGGACGCTTTGGTTTCCTGCAGGAGGTGTTGAGATGTGGAAAGCAGAGTTCAACTTCCTCCATCATCAGAGAGGGAGGAGAAGCTGCTGAACTCTGACAGCTCTCTGAACAAATCTCTCTGTCTTATAACTTCAGGAGCTCTTTACTCCCTCCTCTAGAATTCCCTCTGAATGACACCCTTTCTCTGTAGATTATTATCATTAGTACCTGTGCTAAACCTATGTTCATATTTCAATATGATTGTGTTGTATTAATCACAAAATCATAATTAATTGTCGAAAAAGAATACAACTTATTCATACATTCCAAATACACTGATTATATCACTGGTTAAATTCAGCCATTGTTATGTTTAATACATAGTCTGAATGAATGACCCAGAACAGCATTTATTTCAGTCCTACATTTTGTCTTATGCTTTGTTTCACATGAACCTTAAAACAACAATCTGTAAGCTTAACACTTAGGGATAAAAGTACTACTGTGGTCCAAATTCAAAGAACTGGACGGTACTGTTTCCTTCCACATCTTCTGTCAACACTTAAAGTTGTTAAGGAGGCAACTTCACGCAAAAGTAACTAACTAACCCTAACATTCACAAGCGTGTTTGTGGCTACAACTTGTGGAGGCGAGACAGTTTGGCTGGTCTATGTCGCTGATAGCATTTAGCAGTTGGCATCACTTCATCAGCTGTGTATCTCGTGTATCTCATCTCATAAGTCATTGCTGCCCTGATAAATTGTCTGCACATGGACGACTAATTAAAAATGCCAGCATCTGAACGTTTAAATTACTTTAACCCTTTCATTCATAGTGGTCGCTGTGATGGACAGCTATTCAAAAGCTGTTCTCTTGTATATGCATTGGTTAGGGTTAGTAGAGCTATGGACCATGTTTCTCTGTCTTTTTGTAGAAAATCATTGATTCATCAATCAGTTGCTGGATACAGCATTTATGGCTGATTAAAAATGAGGCATGCTGCCACATTTTAGATCATCTGCAGGCGTTTGGTCATTGATGCCGATATCCCCATCAGCAGTCTATTGCAGTAATCAAGACGAGATTTGATCAAAGTCTATTCAATGGTTTAATGGGGTCATGTACTCCGACAGGTAGGGTCTGATCTTTCTGATGTTGTGGACGGCATATCTACATGACCTAGAGACTGATGCAATGTGTTATGTGAAGGTCAGTTGGTCATCTATGATGACACCCAGATTTCTGGTCATCTTAGGGTAAACAATCACTGCAGATCCAATGTTGATGCTGATGTTGTGTCGAAGTTCTGACAGGGAAGACTAAAACTTCAGTCTTAGGAATGTTAAGTTGAACGTGCCTTTCTCTCATCCAAGCAGAGATGTCAGAGACACAGAAAGAGATGTGCAACGAGACAGTAGAGCCATCAGTTGGAAAGGACAGGAAGAGCTGTGTGTCATTCACATAGCAGTGATAGAAAAAGCCATGTAAATGGATGATAGAGCCTAGAAAAGAGGTACAGATGGGAAAAATAAGAGGACCAAGGACTGAGCCCTGTGGCACACCGTTGAAAAAGTTATGAGCGTCAAAATCAAGCCCCTGCAAGGATACCTTGAAGTTATCTCCAGACAAGTAAGACCAAAGCCAGGCTAGATCTGATCCAGAGATGCCAAAGTCCGAGAGTGCAGTCATAAGGATCTGATGGTTCACAGTGTCAAAGGCTGCAGATAGGTCTAATAGATTAAGGACAGATGAGTTACCTGCAGCTTTTGCCACCTGTCAGTCAGAAGTGCCATCTCTGTGGAGTGACAGCTCTTAGCCATATTTGATTTCTGTCTCCTCTTATCACATGTCAAAGTGTCCTTGGGCAAGATAATGAACCCCAAGTTGCCCCCTGTGAGTCAGGTCACCTGTATGGCAGCTCTGTCATAAGTGTGTGTGTGTATGTGTGTGTGTGTGTGTGTTTGCAAGGTCAATTTGGTGAATGAGATGCATTGTAAAAGCGTTTTGACTGCCAGTTGGGAAAAAAAAAAACTATTTGAGTGCAGACCGATTACAATGAACTCCCAGAATTCTATTTTATATTATAATATTTGTAATATATTATATTAGTCTCTGCTGATGTATGATGATTTTATTATTTATAAGTCATGATCATCCAGTACAGTACTTTTAACACTTATATTGACCCTGTAATAAACACACTACAGCACAATGCAGAAGACAAACTGCAACATCACAGACATTTTGTCTTTATTAGTGATTCACAGCATTGATTTCTGAGTTCAGACTGTTTACGAGGTCAAAATTAAAAAAGAAGTGAATGAATCTGTGTCATTTTAGCAGCTTCACAGTAGCGTTCTTTTAGATTTGATCTGACTTTGAGGTCATTGTGTTGTTGATTCAGTAATAGCAAGTTCAAACCCATTTTCTTGATCAAATAGTTTTTGCAATTCAGTCACTCCACAGTGTCTCTCTACAGGATATTAGTCTCACAGGAGCCAGGCTTCAGAATTTTTAGTGTAACAATAAGTCGAATTGATTTTCTAAACCAGGGGTAGAAAAAGGTATAAATCATAGGATTTAGACTGGAGTTCAAATAGAACAGACATATTACAAAGGCAGAAGATGAAGTATTAATTAGTGTTTCATGGCTTATAATTGCAACACAGAAATATGGGCACATGCATATTAGAAAGACAATGATAACAACACCAAGAGTCCTGGCTGCTTTCATCTCAGATTTCTTAGCAGAGACACTCACTGAACGTTGGTATGAGACAACCACAATCTGAGACCTCATGGCTCGAGCCTGAGACACAACCACAACAAATACTCTCATATACAGACCTATGATGACAGTGATGGGAACAATGATAGAAAATGTAAGATTTAGAACATGTTCAATAAATTTTAAGACTATCACACACTCTCCCACACAGAAATGTGTGCCTGGCTGTTTCAAATTATCTCTCTTGAGCACACAGAGAAAGAAGAGGGAACAGATCCAACACAGTGAAACACAGACTCCAACTCTTTTTGGTGTGACTTTGGTGGAGTAATGTAGAGGGTCACAAATAGCCACATAACGGTCAATAGATACGAGAACCATGATTCCTACTGAGGTAGAGGTAATAATAAAGTCTACAAGACAATACAGACTACACATAAAGTCACTAAGAAACCAGCAGCCGTCTATGAGCATAATTTGAATCAACCAGAGGAAACCTACAGAGAAATCTGAGACAGCCAGAGAAAGGAGGAGGAGGTTGGTGGGAGTGTGGAGCTGCCTGGAGAGAAAAGACAGAAACATGTTGTTTTCAGTTTAAACAATTATTACGGCATACGGATAACAGATTTGACAGATTTGATTTGAAGTGATTAAGTGATTTTTAGAATAACAAAATACTAAAATGTTTGGTTTATAATTTGATTAAATAAGTTGTTACTTGAAGTGGGAGATGGAGATGATGACCAGCAGGTTGAGAGATGCAGTAAGTAGAGAGATGAAGGACAGAACAATGTAAATAAGAACAGTGTGAGAGTGAGGACGCTTTGGTTTCCTGCAGGAGGTGTTGAGATGTGGAAAGCAGAGTTCAACTTCCTCCATCATCAGAGAGAGAGAGAGGAGAAGCTGCTGAGCTCTGACAGCTCTCTGAACAAATCTCTCTGTCTTATAACTTTATGTATCTCTTTACTCCCTCCTCTAGAAATTCCCTCTGAATGTTTCATCACCTTTTCTCTATAGATTGTTTTTATTAGTACCTGTGCTAAAACTATGGTCATATTCCAATATGATTGTGATGTATTCATTACACAATTATAGTAAAAGTAAATAAAGTAAACATTTTATTCATACACATCCCATAGTTAATAAACATTCTGCACATGAAAGATTCCAAATAAACTGCAGAAGTGATTATATTACTCTTTAAATACACCCGATTTGATCAACTTTAAAGTTTAATACAATAATCTGATAAATGAACCCAATCAACATTTATTTCAGTCATTTTGTCTTGCTTGCTTGTCTTGTCATGCTTTGATTTATATGAACCTCCAAAAAACAGTCTGTAAGATTGACACTGTGAGTTTAAAAGTACTACTGCAGTCCAAATTCTCTTTAGAGTAAAAATCTTCCAGGACGGGCATCCATCTGCCTCGACCGGTTGGGGTGAGTGGAAAGAGGAGAAAGAAAAGAACAGCAGGAAACAAAAAACTATGAAAACAAGCACTGGACAAGTTGGCAGAACAAGTAACTGCACTCTAGAGATATATTAAATTCAATTCAATTCAATTTTATTTGTATAGCGCTTTTTACAATTGACATTGTCACAAAGCAGCTTTACACAACCAAAGAAACTATAGAAGTTTACAGTCATATATATCATAATAATCAGATTGTCCCTAATGAGCAAGCCGGGTGACGGTGGCAAGGAAAAACTCCCTGAGAAGGCTACAGGAAGAAACCTTGAGAGGAACCCATCCTCATATGGGTGATTACATGCTGTGTAGGCAGCAGGGAGTCCAGTATAACAGTTAATGTTCCAGCAGGACTAACTATGACAGCCTAACTATAAGGGTGGGCCAGAAGGAAACACAGACATGAGGGCTCCCTGGGATGTAGAGCAACCGAACACTTCACAGTCAACAAACCTGAGTGATCAGTGAGATTTGGGAAGACAGCATCCAAACATACCAGTTCACCTTAATGCTCTACGTCCATGAGTCCTTCCACAAGGCAAATCTACTTACAAGAATGCTTGACTATATATTTGGTTTTTAGTCTAGACTTAAATACTGAGACTGTGTCTGAGTCCCTACTGCCCCCAGCTGTAGTTGTCATGATACGAGATACTGACAGGCAGCCAGCATCCTTTGATCGAAGTAGGCGTGGATCATAAGACACTAGCAGTTCACTCAGATACTGCCGCGCAAGACCATTTAATGCTTTAAATGTCAAAAGTGGTATTTTAAAATCAATGCAAAATTTCACAGGGAGCCAATGAAGTGTAGATAAGATAGGGGTGATGTGCTCATATCTTCTGGTTCTAGTGAGGACTCTCGCTGCTGCATTCTGACCTAACTGAAGCTTGTTAATGCACCTGGTTGAACAGCCAGACAGTAAGGTATTACAGTAGTCCAACCTAGAGGTGATGAAAGCATGGACTCATTTTTCTGCATCATTTAGTGACAAAATATTCCTCATCTTGGCAATATTTCTGTTGTGAAAGAAAGCTGTCCTGGTGATATTATCTACATGAGCTTCTAATGAAAGACTGGAATCTAGAATCACACCAAGGTCTTCTACTGTTGCACTAGATGTAACAGAAAGGCCATCTAGAGTTACGGCATGATCTAAAATCTTGCTTCTAGCTGCATGTGATCCTATGAATGGAAGTTAATTAGCATCCAGTCTCTTATGTCCTTTACACATTGCTCAACTTCATTAAGCTGTTTGATCTCATCTGGTTTTGATGAAACATATAACTGTGTGTTGTCAGCATAACAATGAAAGTTAATACCATGCTTACGGATTATGTTGCCCAGAGGAAGCATGCAGAGGGTAAAAAGCAATGGGGCTAAAACTGAACCCTGTGGAACACCAAACGCCAATAGAGAATATGTGGAGTATTCGCCATTTAGATCTACATACTGATAATGATCAGTCAAATAGGATTTAAGCCAGGAGAGGGCCATTTGAGGTCACAAGCATAGTGACGCTACCCTGATCAGAGGCCAAAAGGAGGTAATTTACTAGTTTAACAAGTGCCGTCTCTATGCTGTGATGAGGCCTAAAATCCTGACTGATAGAGTTTGTGTATGTTATTTCTATGTAGATACGAGCATAGCTGCCCCACTACTATCTTTTCGAGAAACCTGGAGATAAAGGGGAGGTTTGATATCGGCCTGTAATTGGACAGCTGACAGGGGTCGAGATCAGGTTTCTTACTTAGCGGTTAAACTGCTAACTAATAACTGCTAATTTAAAAGATTTTGGAAAATACCTACTGCTGAGTGCTTCAAGGGGAGCAAAGTATTCTAGTTACTGATCTGCCGTGGTTAGTTTATCATCTGCGTCAATTAAATTGTCTGGTTTTAAAGCCTGAATTTTATGCTTTATATTTACAAATTTGTTATTGAAAAGGTTCATGAAGTCCTCACTACTGCACAACGTTGTTGTGGAGATATCTGCAGTGGTCTTCTTTCTAGTTAATTTGGCTACTGTATTAAATAAAAATCTAGGGTTATTTTTGTTGTTTTCTATGAGAGTGGAGAGATACGTTGATCTAGCTGCACTAAGTGTCACAGTCTTAAGGAGGGGGACAAGGCAGGAATTAACTGAAACAGGATTTATTACTGAAAAACACAAAAACAGGGAAACTAAGGGGGGTGTCAACCGACACTACAAAAACAGGAAAACACGAGGACAAAGTAACAACAGAAAACCATCAGTGCGACTGGGAACAAAGTAACAAACCAGGAATCAAAGTACAAACAAAACCCACTGCACGATGGCAGGAAAACACTCACTGAAAAAAGTTAACAAAATCCAAAAGGTAACAAAGTCCAAAGAGTCCAGGGGGAAGCAAACAGGGCTGAGCAAGATGAGCAGGAGCTGGCAGGGTTAAGCAGGCAGGAATAGCTGGAAACAGGTTGGGGAACGACGCTGAAGACAGGTGGGGGAAAACGACGCTGGAACCAAGAGGGGGGAATGACGACGATCTGACAGGGGAGGAAAGTCTGAGGAGAGCTTATGTAGTGTGAGGGGAACACAGGTGAGTCCAATATGCCGCTGATTGGCAAGAGCAGAGGGAGAGAACTGGCTGGTGGGCGGAGTCCAGAGGGAGAGTGAGGTGGAGCAGTGAGGGAAATCCTCAGCTTGGCCTGATGCCAGGCCGAAATCATGACAGAACCCCCCCGGCAAGGGCCGGATCCCAGACGGCCCAACGAGAAACCAGGAAGGACGAGCAGACCAAGATGGGCGGGAGGAGGGGGCCCGGAGGAGGGCCCGAAAGCACCAGGCCGGGCGGGCGCAGCAGACCAGGAGAGACTCAGGCGGACGGCCGGGAGGCGGCAACCAAGACCAGAGAGATGACGAACCAGAAGGCACAGCCTCGGGCGGACGGCCGGGAGGCGGCAGGAGAGCCGGCGAACAGACCCGGAGCGCCTCGGGCGGACGGCCGGGAGGCGGCAGGAGAGCCGGCGAACAGACCCGGAGCGCCTCGGGCGGACGGCCGGGAGGCGGCAGGAGAGCCGGCGAACAGACCCGGAGCGCGTCGGGCGGACGGCCCGGAGGCGGCAGGAGCGCCGCTGACCGAAGGGCGGCGGGCGGACGTCCCGGAGGCGGCAAACAGACCAGGAGTGCCTCCGGACTGCGAAGCGGAAGCCGGCTGCCTGGAGCTGAGACCCGGAGGACCGGCTGCGGAGCTGAGACCCGGAGGGCCGGCTGAGGAGCGCCGGGCGGATGCTCCGGCGGCAGCGTCTGGAGTGCCGGCTGAGGAGCGCCGGGCGGATGCTCCGGCGGCGGCGTCTGGAGTGCCGGCTGAGGAGCGCCGGGCGGTTGCTCCGGCGGCAGGAACGGGACAGGCTGGAGAGGCGGCGATGACGGCGACCTCGGCGTCGACCCGCTCAGAGACAGGAGAGACAAGAGAGACGGCGACGACGACTTCTGCATCAACCCACCTGGAGACAGGAGAGGCTGGGGAGACAAAACAGACAGGAGAGACGGCGACGACGACCTCTGCGTCGACCCGCCTGGAGACAGGAGAGACGGCGACGACGACCTCTGCGTCGACCCGCCTGGAGAAAGGGCAGGAGTTGTTGTGGTGACCAGAGCAGCGGTGATTGCAGCAACCAGGGTAGCGGCGACCGCGGTGACAGCAACAGGATCAAGAACGGCTGTGGTGACAGGAACTGTGACGACTGGAACTGTGACTGGAGCAGCTGCGACGACTGGAACTGTGACTGGAGCAGCTGCGACGACTGACTGAGGCATCTGCGACGGACTGACTTGACTGGAGCAGCTGCGACGACTGGAACTGTGACTGGAGCTGCGACGACTGAACTGTGACTGGAGCAGCTGCGACGACTGGAACTGTGACTGAGCAGCTGCGACGACTGGAACTGTGACTGGAGCAGCTGCGACGACTGGAACTGTGACTGGAGCAGCTGCGACGACTGGAAACTGTGACTGGAGCAGCTGCGACGACTGGAACTGTGACTGGAGCAGCTGCGACGACTGGAACTGTGACTGGAGCAGCTGCGACGACTGGAACTGTGACTGGAGCAGCTGCGACGACTGGAACTGTGACTGGAGCAGCTGCGACGACTGGAACTGTGACTGGAGCAGCTGCGACGACTGGAACTGTGACTGGAGCAGCTGCGACGACTGGAACTGTGACTGGAGCAGCTGCGGCGGCTGGAACTGTGACTGGAGCAGCTGCGACGACTGAACTGTGACTGGAGCAGCTGCGACGACTGGAACTGTGACTGGAGCAGCTGCGACGACTGGAACTGTGACTGGAGCAGCTGCGGCGGCTGGAACTGTGACTGGAGCAGCTGCGACGACTGGAACTGTGACTGGAGCAGCTGCGACGACTGGAACTGTGACTGGAGCAGCTGCGACGACTGGAACTGTGACTGGAGCAGCTGCGACGACTGGAACTGTGACTGGAGCAGCTGCGACGACTGGAACTGTGACTGGAGCAGCTGCGACGACTGGAACTGTGACTGGAGCAGCTGCGGCGGCTGGAACTGAAGCTGGAGCAGCTGCGGCGGCTGGAACTGAAGCTGGAGCAGCTGCGGCGGCTGGAACTGAAGCTGGAGCAGGAACTGGGGCCGTGCTGACTGGAGCGGCCGTGGCATTCCGACGCCTCTGGCGGAACCGCCGCAGGTATCTGGATTGCAGGTAACTTATTGGTTTGGGGGCCATAACCAGACGTGTACCCCAGAAAGGTGAGTCCCGATAATCCTCTGGGTGTGCATAGTTCTCCTGCAGTGCTTCAGGGAAAAGCCCGTAATGATCAAGATGGGGAGGGAGGTTTGTGTGGCCGTAAAAAGGATCATAAGGATCCATGGCCGCGGTCTGGTCAGATCGTTCTGTCACAGTCTTAAGGAGGGGGACAAGGCAGGAATTAACTGAAACAGGATTTATTACTGAAAAACACAAAAACAGGGAAACTAAGGGGGGTGTCAACCGACACTACAAAAACAGGAAAACACGAGGACAAAGTAACAACAGAAAACCATCAGTGCGACTGGGAACAAAGTAACAAACCAGGAATCAAAGTACAAACAAAACCCACTGCACGATGGCAGGAAAACACTCACTGAAAAAAGTTAACAAAGTCCAAAAGGTAACAAAGTCCAAAGAGTCCAGGGGGAAGCAAACAGGGCTGAGCAAGATGAGCAGGAGCTGGCAGGGTTAAGCAGGCAGGAATAGCTGGAAACAGGTTGGGGAACGACGCTGAAGACAGGTGGGGGAAAACGACGCTGGAAACAAGAGTGGGGAATGACGACGATCTGACAGGGGAGGAAAGTCTGAGGAGAGCTTATGTAGTGTGAGGGGAACACAGGTGAGTCCAATATGCCGCTGATTGGCAAGAGCAGAGGGAGAGAACTGGCTGGTGGGCGGAGTCCAGAGGGAGAGTGAGGTGGAGCAGTGAGGGAAATCCTCAGCTTGGCCTGATGCCAGGCCGAAATCATGACACTAAGAGCTTTTTTATAGTTCAGGATGCTCTCCTTCCATGCTATCTGAAACACTAATAATTTAGTTTGGCGCCATTTTCGTTCTAACTTTCGAGTATTCTGTTTTAAAGCACACGTATGCTCCTTATACACATCTCCATCTAGTCAGGATGGTAGACATGTTGATGGTTTAGATGAATTAACTATTGAAATTATCTCAGCATGACATGCAGGTTAGAAGTAGTCTACTTATGAGTGACGTCTTACACATGAATCTAGAGCGGCTGTACATGTGAATCCATTTTGATCTAATACTTGTGATATTATTAGTAAAGAAATTCATGAAGTCATTGCTACTGATAGTAGTAACCTACCTGGCTACCTGTTGCAGTAGCTCCCATTAGATTTGTATTTTGTAGTTATTTTGTGCGTTTCCTTTCCGTTCCGTTCCTTATTATTCTCTTGATACTCTCCTTTGAAACAAAGGCGAGAATGAAGAATGGTGCCAGAGGTTTGGAAGACATCATGTCTGATGCCAGTTCCTAAATCGTCGTATCCTTCTGCTCTAAATGATTACAGACCAGTCGCCCTCACCTTACATATCATGAAGGTCCTGGAGAGACCGGTTCTGGCTCATTTGAGACCTCAGGTCGAGACATCACTTGACCCACCACAGTACTGCGCATTAAAGATTCCAAATAAACTGCAGGAGTGATTATATTACTCTTTAAATTCACCCGATTTGATCAACTTTAAAGTTTAATACAATAATCTGATAAATGACCCCAATCAACATTTATTTCAGTCATTTTGTCTTATGCTCTGATTTATATGAACCTCCAAAGAACAGTAAGATTGCCACTGTGGGTTTAAAAGTACTACTGCAGTCCAAATTTTCTTTAGAGTAAAAAACTTCCAGGACGGGCATCCATCTGCCTCAACCGGTTGGGGTAAGTGGAAAAAGGAGAAAGAAAAGCACAGCAGGCAACAAAAATCTATGACAACAAGCAGCAGAAACACTGCACAGGTTGGTGGAACCAGTAACTGCACTCTGGAGATTTACAGCTCTGTCTAGTCTGGATGGGAGACATGTTGATGGTTTAGAGGAATTAGTTATTGAAATTAACTTTGCATGATCTACAGGGATGAAGCAGTCTACTTATGAGTGAGGTCTTACAAATGAATCTAGAGCTGTTGTACATGTTAATCCATCCATGCGAGTTACCGGCAGGATCTGATACTTTTTTATCTAATAGTTGTGATATTATTAGTAAAGATATTCATGAAGTCATTACTACTGATAGTTAAAGTGATACTAGGCTCAACAGAGCTATGACACTTTGTCAGCCTGGCTACAGGTAGGCTCAAAGGAACCTGACGTTCTTATTGCTGGAGCTAATCCCAGCTGTCATTGGGTGAAATCCAGGTTGTCGAGGCCTTGTCTCTATTCATCTTTGTTTTTTACAGTACAATTATTGTTTACCCACAAGTGTGCTTGAACTATACAGTGTTCTACTTCACAAGATTTATAAAACATCTCATCAAAACCATTGAAATTTACTGAAACGTTTATGTTAAAGTGACATATTAACCAGCAGAATCACTAACTAAAACTTCAGGGCTTTACAAAGTCATTGAGCCTCTAACAAAAATCAATAACAACATATAATGGCAAGTGTGGGCGATATTATTAAATGTAAAAAAGAAAAAATTGAGTGCAGGCAATTAGATTTTAAAAGCAGATTACATAGAATATATTAACAATAAAGGCCTCCAAGTGTAACATCAGTGTTCCAAAGAATATATAGATCCTACATTTGGACAGTACAATAAGGCAGCTGTGGATCAGGAGTTAGAGCAGTCGTGTATCAATCATTAGACTGAATATTTGATCCCTAAACTTCTGATTTCTGAGTTCAGACTGTTTATGGGGACAAAATTTAAAAAGAAGTGAAGCAATCTATCTTATTTCAGCAGTTTCACAGTAGCATTCTTTTAGATTTGATCTGACTTTAGGGTTTTTTACGTTGTTGATTCAGTTTTAGTAAGTTCCAAACACATTTTCTTGATCAAATAGTTTTTGCATTTCAGTCACTCCACAGTGTCTCCCTACAGGATATTAGTCTCACAGGAGCCAGGCCTCAGAATTTTCAGTGTAACAATAAGTTGAATAGATTTTCTAAACCAGGGGTAGAAAAAGGTATAAATCATTGGATTTAGACAGGAGTTCAAATAGAACAGACATATTACAAAGGCAGAAGATGAAGTATTAATTAGTGTTTCATGGCTTATAATTGCAACACAGAAATATGGGCACATGCATATTAGAAAGACAATTACAACAACACCAAGAGTCCTGGCTGCTTTCATCTCAGATTTCTTTGCAGAGACACTCACTGAATGTTTGTATGAGACAACCACAATGTGAGACCTCATGGCTCGAGCCTGAGACACAACCACCACAAATACTCTCATATATAGAACTATGATGACAGTGATAGGAACAATGATAGAAAATGTAAGATTTAGAACATGTTCAATAAATTTTAAGACTATCACACACTCTCCCACACAGAAATGTGTGCCTGGCTGTTTCAAATTATCTCTCTTGAGCACACAGAGAAAGAAGAGAGAACAGATCCAACACAGTGAAACACAGACTCCAACTCTTTTTGGTGTGACTTTGATGGAGTAATGTAGAGGGTCACAAATAGCCACGTAACGGTCAATGGATATGAGAACCATGATTCCTACTGAAGTAGAGTTAATAATAAAGTCTACAAGACAATACAGACTACACATAAATTCACCAAGAAACCAGCAGCCGTCTATGAGCATAATTTGAAACAACCAGAGGAAACCTACAGAGAAATCTGAGACAGCCAGAGAGAGAAGGAGGAGGTTGGTGGGAGTGTGGAGCTGCCTGGAGAGAAAAGACAACAACATGTTGTTTTCAGTTTAAACAATTATTACGGCATACGGATAACAGATTTGACAGATTTGACAAGTGATTAAGTGATTTTTAGAATAACAAAATACTAAAATGTTTGGTTTATAATTTGATTAAATAAGTTGTTACTTGAAGTGGGAGATGGAGATGATGACCAGCAGGTTGAGAGATGCAGTAAGTAGAGAGATGAAGGACAGAACAATGTAAATAAGAACAGTGTGAGAGTGAGGACGCTTTGGTTTCCTGCAGGAGGTGTTGAGATGTGGAAAGCAGAGTTCAACTTCCTCCATCATCAGAGAGAGAGGAGAAGCTGCTGAACTCTGACAGCTCTCTGAACAAATCTCTCTGTCTTATAACTTTATGTATCTCTTTACTCCCTCCTCTAGAATTCCCTCTGAATGATTCTCCACCTTTTCTCCATAGATTGTTTTTATTAGTACCTGTGCTAAAACTATGGTCATATACCAATATGAATGTGTTGTATTCATTACACAATTTTATTAAAAGTAAATAAAGTAAACATTTTATTCATACACATCCCCTAGTTAATAAACATTCTGCACATGAAAGATTCCAAATAAACTGCAGAAGTGATTATATTACTCTTTAAATTCACCCGATTTGATCAACTTTAAAGTTTAATACAATAATCTGATAAATGAACCCAATCAACATTTATTTCAGTCATTTTGTCTTGCTTGCTTGTCTTGTCATGCTTTGATTTATATGAACCTCCAAAAAACAGTCTGTAAGATTGACACTGTGAGTTTAAAAGTACTACTGCAGTCCAAATTCTCTTTAGAGTAAAAATCTTCCAGGACGGGCGTCCATCTGCCTCGACCGGTTGGGGTGAGTGGAAAGAGGAGAAAGAAAAGAACAGCAGGAAACAAAAAACTATGAAAACAAGCACTGGACAAGTTGGCAGAACAAGTAACTGCACTCTAGAGATATATTAAATTCAATTCAATTCAATTTTATTTGTATAGCGCTTTTTACAATTGACATTGTCACAAAGCAGCTTTACACAACCAAAGAAACTATAGAAGTTTACAGTCATATATATCATAATAATCAGATTGTCCCTAATGAGCAAGCCGGGTGACGGTGGCAAGGAAAAACTCCCTGAGAAGGCTACAGGAAGAAACCTTGAGAGGAACCCATCCTCATATGGGTGATTACATGCTGTGTAGGCAGCAGTCCAGTATAACAGTTAATGTTCCAGCAGGACTAACTATGACAGCCTAACTATAAGGGTGGGCCAGAAGGAAACACAGACATGAGGGCTCCCTGGGATGTAGAGCAACCGAACACTTCACTGTCAACAAACCTGAGTGATCAGTGAGATTTGGGAAGACAGCATCCAAACATACCAGTTCACCTTAATGCTCTACGTCCATGAGTCCTTCCACAAGGCAAATCTACTTACAAGAATGCTTGACTATATATTTGGTTTTTAGTCTAGACTTAAATACTGAGACTGTGTCTGAGTCCCTACTGCCCCCAGCTGTAGTTGTCATGATACGAGATACTGACAGGCAGCCAGCATCCTTTGATCGAAGTAGGCGTGGATCATAAGACACTAGCAGTTCACTTAGATACTGCGGCGTGAGGTCATTTAATGCTTTAAATGTTAAAAGTGGTATTTTAAAATCAATGCAAAATTTCACAGGGAGCCAATGAAGTGTAGATAAGATAGGGGTGATGTGCTCATATCTTCTGGTTCTAGTGAGGACTCTCGCTGCTGCATTCTGAACTAACTGAAGCTTGTTTATGCACCTGGTTGAACAGCCAGACAGTAAGGCATTACAGTAGTCCAACCTAGAGGTGATGAAAGCATGGACTAATTTTATCTGCGTCGTTTAGTGACAAAATATTCCTTATCTTGGCAATATTTCTGAGGTGAAAGAAAGCTGTCCTGGTGATATTATCTACATGAGCTTCTAATGAAAGACTGGAATCTAGAATCACACCAAGGTCTTCTACTGTTGCACTAGATGTAACAGAAAGGCCATCTAGAGTTACGGCATGATCTAAAATCTTGCTTCTAGCTACATGTGATCCTATGAATGGAAGTTAATTAGCATCCAGTCTCTTATGTCCTTTACACATTGCTCAACTTCATTAAGCTGTTTGATCTCATCTGGTTTTGATGAAACATATAACTGTGTGTTGTCAGCATAACAATGAAAGTTAATACCATGCTTACGGATTATGTTGCCCAGAGGAAGCATGTAGAGGGTAAAAAGCAATGGGGCTAAAACTGAACCCTGTGGAACACCAAACGCCAATAGAGAATATGTGGAGTATTCGCCATTTAGATCTACATACTGATAATGATCAGTCAAATAGGATTTAAGCCAGGAGAGGGCCGTTTGAGGTCACAAGCATAGTGACGCTACCCTGATCAGAGGCCAAAAGGAGGTAATTTACTAGTTTAACAAGTGCCGTCTCTGTGCTGTGATGAGGCCTAAAATCCTGACTGATAGAGTTTGTGTATGTTATTTCTATGTAGATACGAGCATAGCTGCCCAGCTACTATCTTTTCGAGAAACTTGGAGATAAAGGGGAGGTTTGATATCGGCCTGTAATTGGACAGCTGACAGGGGTCGAGATCAGGTTTCTTACTTAGCGGTTAAACTGCTAACTAATAACTGCTAATTTAAAAGATTTTGGAACATACCTACTGCTGAGTGCTTCAAGGGGAGCAAAGTATTCTAGTTACTGATCTGCCGTGGTTAGTTTATCATCTGCGTCAATTAAATTGTCTGGTTTTAAAGCCTGAATTTTATGCTTTATATTTACAAATTTGTTATTGAAAAAGTTCATGAAGTCCTCACTACTGCACAACGTTGTTGTGGAAATATCTGCAGTAGTTTTCTTTCTAGTTAATTTGGCTACTGTATTAAATAAAAATCTAGGGTTATTTTTGTTGTTTTCTATGAGAGTGGAGAGATACGTTGATCTAGCTGCACTAAGAGCTTTTTTATAGTTCAGGATGCTCTCCTTCCATGCTATCTGAAACACTAATAATTTAGTTTGGCGCCATTTTCGTTCTAACTTTCGAGTATTCTGTTTTAAAGCGCACTTATGCTCCTTATACACATCTCCATCTAGTCAGGATGGTAGACATGTTGATGGTTTAGATGAATTAACTATTGAAATTATCTCAGCATGACATGCAGGTTAGAAGTAGTCTACTTATGAGTGACGTCTTACACATGAATCTAGAGCGGCTGTACATGTGAATCCATCCATGCAGTTGCAGAGAGGATCTGATAAATTTTTTGATCTAATACTTGTGATATTATTAGTAAAGAAATTCATGAAGTCATTGCTACTGATAGTAGTAACCTACCTGGCTACCTGTTGCAGTAGCTCCCATTAGATTTGTATTTTGTAGTTATTTTGTGCGTTTCCTTTCCGTTCCGTTCCTTATTATTCTCTTGATACTCTCCTTTGAAACAAAGGCGAGAATGGAGAATGGTGCCAAAGGTTTGGAAGACATCATGTCTGATGCCAGTTCCTAAATCGTCGTATCCTTCTGCTCTAAATGATTACAGACCAGTCGCCCTCACCTTACATATCATGAAAGTCCTGGAGAGACTGGTTCTGGCTCATTTGAGACCTCAGGTCGAGACATCACTTGACCCACCACAGTTTGCCTATCGCCCCTGGGTTGGAGTAGATGATGCTATTGTCTACCTGCTTCAGCGAGCTCTCTCACACCTGGACAAGGCAGCAGTGGGGAACACGTTCTTTGATTTCTACAGTGCCTTTAACACCATCCAGCCTGTCCTGCTGAGAGAGAACCTCCTGAAGATGCAGGTAGACTCCTCCACAACCTCCTGGATCACTGACTAACTGACAGACTGACCACAGTTTGTACGACTGCAGGGATGTGAGTCTGAGCGGGTGGTTAGCAGCACAGGAGCACCTCAGGGGACTGTCCTCTCACCTTTCCTCTTCACCCTGTACACCTCACACATTCAGTACAACACTGAGTCCTGCCATCTGATCTACAAAATTAATAAAATGTCTGATCAAAACCACTGAAAATGATGGAAACATTTATGTTGAAGTAAAAAATATTGACCAAAAGAGTCACTAACTAAAACCTCAGGGGTTCACCAAAGTCATTGAGCCTCTGGCAAAAATCTAATTCAACATATAATGGGAGTTTTGGGAGATATTGGTAAATGAAAAATAGAGTGCAGGCAATTGGATTTTAAAGCAGATTATATTAAAGCTTCAATGTAGCATTATTTTAGATTTGATCTTAGGTAGTTGATTCAGAATTAGCAAGTTCAAACACATTTGCTTGATCAAATCGTGTTTGCATTTCAGTCACTCCACAGTGTCTCTCTACAGGATATTAGTCTCAGAGGAGCCAGGCTTCATGATTTTTAGTGTAACAATAAGTCGAATAGATTTTCTAAACCAGGGGTAGAAAAAGGTATAAATCATTGGATTTAGACTGGAGTTCAAATAGAACAGACATATTACAAAGGCAGAAGATGAAGTATTAATCAATGTATCATGACTTATAAGTGCAACACAGAAATATGGGCACATGCATATTAGAAAAACAATTACAACAACACCAAGAGTCCTGGCTGCTTTCATCTCAGACTTTTTAGCAGAGACACTCACTGAATGTTGGTATGAGACAAACACAATGTGAGACCTCATGGCACGAGCCTGAGACACAACCACAACAAATACTCTCATATACAGAACCATGATGACAGTGATGGGAACAATGAAGAAAAGAATAAGACCTACAACATGTTCAATAAATTTTAAAACTACCACACACTCTCCCACACAGAAATGTGTGCCTGGCTGTTTCAAATTATCTTTCATGAGCACACAGAGAAAGAAGAGGGAACAGATCCAACACAGTGAAACACAGACTCCAACTCTTTTTGGTGTGACTTTGGTGGAGTAATGCAGAGGGTCACAAATAGCCACATAACGGTCAATGGATATGAGAACCATGATTCCTACTGAGGTAGAGGTAATAAAAAAGTCTACTAGAAAATACAGACTACACATAAAGTCACCAAGAAACCAGCAGCCATCTATGAGCATAATTTGAAACAACCAGAGGAAACCTACAGAGAAATCTGAGACAGCCAGAGAAAGAAGGAGGAGGTTGGTGGGAGTGTGGAGCTGCCTGGAGAGAAAAGACAACAACATGTTGATTTCAGTTTAAACAAATATTACAGCAGATAAAAACTGTGACAGATATGTCAAGGGATGAAGTGATTTTTAAAATAATGAAATACTAAAATGTCTCTCAGATTTTTAACATTCTTAAATAAGTTGCTACTTGAAGTGGGAGATGGAGATGATGACCAGCAGGTTGAGAGATGCAGTAAGTAGAGAGATGAAGGACAGAACAATGTAAATAAGAACAGTGTGAGAGTGAGGATGCTTTGGTTTCCTGCAGGAGGTGTTGAGATGTGGAAAGCAGAGTTCAACTTCCTCCATCATCAGAGAGAGAGAGAGGAGAAGCTGCTGAGCTCTGACAGCTCTCTGAACAAATCTCTCTGCCTTATAACTTTATGTATCTCTTTACTCCCTCCTCTAGAAATTCCCTCTGAATGTTTCTTCACCTTTTCTCTATAGATTGTTTTTATTAGTGCCTGTGCTAAAACTATGGTCATATTCCAATATGATTGTGATGTATTCATTACACAATTATAGTAAAAGTAAATAAAGTAAACATTTTATTCACACACATCTCATAGTTAATAAACATACTGCGCATTAAAGATTCCAAATAAACTGCAGGAGTGATTATATTACTCTTTAAATACACCCGATTTGATCAACTTTAAAGTTTAATACAATAATCCTATAAATGACCCCAATCAACATTTATTACAGTCATTTTGTCTTATGCTCTGATTTATATGAACCTCCAAAGAACAGTAAGATTGCCACTGTGGGTTTAAAAGTTCTACTGCAGTCCAAATTTTCTTTAGAGTAAAAAACTTCCAGGACGGGTGTCCATCTGCCTCAACCGGTTGGGGTGAGTGGAAAAAGGAGAAAGAAAAGAACAGCAGGCAACAAATATCTATGACAACAAGCAGCAGAAACACTGGAGAGGTTGGTAGAACCAGTAACTGCACTCTGGAGATATACAGCTCTGTCTAGTCTGGATGGGAGACATGTTGATGGTTTAGATGAATTAGTTATTGAAATTAACTTTGCATGATCTACGGGGAAGAAGCAGTCTACTTATGAGTGAGGTCTTACAAATGAATCTAGAGCTGCTGTACATGTTAATCCATCCATGCGAGTTACCGGCAGGATCTGATACTTTTTCATCTAATAGTTGTGATATTATTAGTAAAGAAATTCATGAAGTCATTACTACTGATAGTTAAAGTGATACTAGGCTCAACAGAGCTATGACACTTTGTCAGTTTTTAGATTTTAAAAGCAGATTTCATAGAATATATTAACCATACAGGCCTCCAAGTGTAACATCAGTGTTCCGAAGATGAATAGATCCTACATTTGGACAGTACAATAAGGCAGCTGTGGATCAGGAGTTAGAGCAGTCGTGTAACAATCATTAGATTGAATATTTGATTCCTGAACTCCTGACTTCTGAGTTCAGACTGTTTACAGGGAGAAAATTATTAAAGAAGTGAAGGAATCTATCTCATTTCAGCAGCTTCACAGTAGAGTTATTTAAGATTTAATTTGACTTTAGGGTTTTTTACATTGTTGATTCAGAAATAGCAAGTTCAAACACATTTATTTGATCAAATAGTTTTTGCATTTCAGTCACTCCACAGTGTCTCCCTAAAGGATATTAGTCTCACAGGAGCCAGGCCTCAGAATTTTCAGTGTAACAATAAGTCGAATAGATTTTCTAAACCAGGGGTAGAAGAAGGTATAAATCATAGGATTTAGACTGGAGTTCAAATAGAACAGACATATTACAAAGGCAGAAGATGAAGCACTAATCAATTTATCATGACTTATTAGTGCAACACAGAAATATGGACATGTGCATATTAGAAAGACAATTACAACAACACCAAGAGTCCTGGCTGCTTTCATCTCTGACCTTTTAGCTGTTACTTTCACTGAACGTTGGTGTGAGACAAACACAATGTGAGACCTCATGGCACGAGCCTGAGTACACAACCACAAAAAATACTCTCATATACAGAACCATGATGACAGTGATGGGAACAATGATGGAAAATGTAAGATTTAGAACATGTTCAATAAATTTTCAAGACCATCACACATTCTCCCACACAGAAATGTGTGCCTGGCTGTTTCAAATTATCTTTCATGAGCACACAGAGAAAGAAGAGGGAACAGATCCAACACAGTGAAACACAGACCTGAACTCTTTTTGGAGTGACTTTGATGGAGTAATGTAGAGGGTCACAAATAGCTATATAACGGTCAATAGATATGAGAACCATGTTTCCTACTGAGGTAGAGTTAGTAATAAAATCTACAAGACAATACAGACTACATATAATGTCACCAAGAAACCAGCAACCGTCTATGATCATAATTTGAATCAACCAGAGGAAACCTACAGAGAAATCTGAGACAGCCAGAGAGAGGAGGAGGAGGTTGGTGGGAGTGTGGAGCTGCCTGGAGAGAAAAGACAACATATAAATTATTTGAGTTGTCATTGCAGCAAATGAAACCACATAAAACAATGATACATTTACAATCATTTTTAGAAAACTATTTTTCTGTCTAATAATTATTTCTTTCTGCACATCTACTTGTTTTATAATTTGATGTAATATGTGTCTACTTGAAGTGGGAGATGGAGATGATGACCAGCAGGTTGAGAGTCACAGTAAGTAGAGAGGTGAAGGACAGAACAATGTAAATAAGAACAGTGTGAGAGTGAGGACGCTTTGGTTTCCTGCAGGAGGTGTTGAGATGTGGAAAGCAGAGTTCAACTTCCTCCATCATCAGAGAGAGAGAGGAGAAGCTGCTGAGCTCTGACAGCTCTCTGAACAAATCTCTCTGTCTTATAACTTTATGAATCTCTTTACTCCCTCCTCTAGAATTCCCTCTGAATGATTCTCCACCTCTTTTCTATAGATTATCATCATTAGTACCTGTGTTAAACCTATGTTCATATTCCAATATTATTGTGTTGTATTGACTACACTATGATAGTAAAAGTAGATAAAGTAAACATCTTATTCATACACATCTTATAGTTAATAAACATACTGCACATGAAAGACTCCAAATAAACTACAGCTGTGATTATATTACTCTTTAAATTCACCCGATTTGATCAACTTTAAAGTTTAATACAATAATCTGATAAATGAACCCAAACAGCATTTATTTTAGTCATACATTTTGTTTCATATGAACCTCCAAAGAACAGTCTGTAAGTTTGACACTGTGGGTTTAAAAAATACTACTGCAGTCCAAATTCGCTTTAGAGTAAAAAACTTCCAGGACAGGCGGGCATCTTTCTCGACAGGTTGGGGTGAGTGGAAAGAGGAGAAAGAAAAGAACAGTGGGCAACAAAAATCTATGAAAACAAGCAACATAAACACTGGACAAGTTGGTAGAACTAGTAATTGCACTGTGGAGATATAGAGCTCTGTATGGTCAGGATAGGAGACATGTTGATGGTTTAGATGAATTAACTATTGAAATTATCTCAGCATGATCTACGGGGAAGACGCAGCCTACTTATGAGTGAGGTCTTAGAAATGAATCTATTGCTGCTATAAACGTGAATTAATCCATGCCAGTTGACAAAGAGCTATGACTCTTTGGTCATGGCTGGTGGTGATGAGCATACAGGGATGAGATGTAGAGGCTGGTGGGGTGGTGTGCAGACAACAATCTTGGTCCTTAACACAGCAAAAACCAAAGAAATTATCGTGGACTTCAGGAGTAAGAAGTCAGATCTGCAGTCCATCCTTATAAATGGGGAGTGTGTGAAGAGGGTGCCAAGCTTCAAGTACCTTGGTGTGCACATAGATGAAGACCTCCAATGGAGCTCAAACACCGCAGAGGTTATAAAAAAGGCCCAACAGCGTCTTCATTTCCTGAGGATCCTCAGGAGGGTCAACCTGAAGAGAGAGCTGCTGGTTGCCTTCTACCGTTGCTCCATTGAGAGTGTGCTAACATACTGTATCTCCGTGTGGTTTTCAAGCTGCACCATGCAACACAAAAAGGTTCTACAAAGGGTCATAAACACTGCCCAAAAGATCATTGGCTACCCTCTTCCCTCACTGAAGGACCTCTACAGCACCCGCTGTCTTGGGAGGGCACGTAACATCCTGAAAGACTGCACACACCCGGGACACCGGGTGTTTTAGATGTTGCCCTCTGGAAAAAGACTCAGGGTGCTGAGGTCATGGATTAACAGGCTCAGGGACAGTCTTCATAATAGAGCAATAGCCCTCATGAACACACACACACATCTGGTTTAAGTTTAGTTTTCTGAGTAGAGTGTATAGTCTGTATTTATATAATCTTTTTAACTAGATTTTAAATCCTTTTAAAGTAATTGTAAGTTATTTTATTATTATTATTATTATTATTATTATTATTGTTGTTTTGTTGTTATCTTCTCTCTCTTTGCACCAATGTGTGGCATTTCGCAATTTCATTGAACTGTTGTATCTGATCTCTTTGAACAAATCTCTCTTCCTTATTAACTTATGAATGTCTTTACTCCCACCTCTAGCATTCCCTCTAAATGATTCTCCATCCTTTCTCTATTTATAATAATTATTAGTACCTGTGCTAAACCAATGGTCATATTCCAATATGATTGTGTTGTATTAATTACATCATCATAGTAAAAGTAGATAAAGTATACACCTTATTCATACACATCTCATAGTTAATAATAATAATAATAATCTGCACATGAAATATTCCAAATAAACTGCAGCAGTGATTATATTACTGGTTAAATTCAGCCCATTGATCAACTTTTATGTTAAATATAACGACCTGAGTGAATACAGCATTCATTTCAGCCATACAATGTGTCTTACACTTTGTTTTACATGAACCTTAAAAGAACAATCTGTAAGATGGACACTGTGGGTTTAAAAAGTACTACTGCAGTCCAAATTGAAAATACTTGACAGTACTGTTCCTTCCACCTCTTTTGCCCATGATTGAAGTTCTTAGGTAGTCGACACTTCATGAACACGGGCGAACGTGAGAAGAGCAAAACTTTAAGCTTTGACAATGACAAGCAACACTGAGTCCTACTTTTTTTTTTTTATTATTTGCAATTACAAACCAGCTCATGTGGATTTTATGTTAACATAACTTAATGTATTCACGTTGAAGTAAAAGTACTGATGAGCAGAATCACTAACTAAAATTCAGGAGTTCACCAAAGTCATTGAGCCTCTAACAAAAATCAAGAACAACATATAATGGCAGATTTGGGCGATATCATTAAATGTTAAAAAACATAAAAATAGAGTGCAGGCAATTCGATTTTAAAAGCAGGTTATATAGACTATATTGACAACAAAGGCCTCCAAGTTGAACCTCAGTGTTCCAAAGATGACTGGATCTTCAAATTTACTAAGCTCAAAGATGAAGGACAGCACAATAGGGTTGAGGAGTTGAGACTGTTTACGGGGACAAAATTAAAAAGAAGTGATGGATGTCTTTCATTTCATGAGCTTTAATGTAGTGTTATTTTATTTTTAATTTAATTTTTTGACTTTAGGGTTTTTGTAAATTGTTGATTCAGTTTTAGTAAGTTCCAAACACATTACTTGATCAAATAGTTTTTGCATTTCAGTCACTCCACAGTGTCTCTCTACAGGATATTAGTCTCACAGGAGCCAGGCTTCATGATTTTCAGTGTAACAATAAGTCGAATAGATTTTCTAAACCAGGGGTAGAAAAAGGTATAAATCATTGGATTTAGACTGGAGTTCAAATAGAACAGACATATTACAAAGGCAGAAGATGAAGCACTAATCAGTGTATCATGACTTATAAGTGTAACACAGAAATATGGACTTGTGCATATTAGAAAAAGAATTACAACAACACCAAGAGTCCTGGCTGCTTTCATCTCAGATTTCTTAGGAGAGACACTCACTGAACGTTGGTATGAGACAAACACAATGTGAGACCTCATGGCACGAGCCTGAGACACAACCACAACAAATACTCTCATATTCAGAACCACGATAGCAGTGATTGGAACAATGAAGGAAAATGTAAGGTTTAGAACATAATCAACAAATTTTAAGACTATCACACATTCTCCAACACAGAAATGTGTGCCTGGCTGTTTCAAATTATCTTTCATGAGCACACAGAAAAAGAAGAGGGAACAGATCCAACACAGTGAAACACAGACCTGAACTCTTTTTGGTGTGATTTTGGTGGAGTAATGTAGAGGGTCACAAATAGCCACATAACGGTCAATAGATATGAGAACCATGTTTTCTATTGAGGTAGTGGTAGTAAAAAAGTCTACAAGACAATACAGACTACATATAAAGTCACCAAGAAACCAGCAGCCGTCTATGAGCATAATTTGAAACAACCAGATGAAACCTACAGAGAAATCTGAGACAGCCAGAGAGAGAAGGAGGAGGTTGGTGGGAGTGTGGAGCTGCCTGGAGAGGAAAGACAACATATTAATTATTGTAATTGTCATTGCAGCAAAAAAAACACATGAAACAATGATGCATTTACAATCATTTTTAGAAAACTAATTATTTAATTATATCTTTCTGCACATCTACTAGTTTTATAATTTGATGTAATATGTGTCTACTTGAAGTGGGAGATGGAGATGATGACCAGCAGGTTGAGAGATGCAGTAAGTAGAGAGATGAAGGAAAGAACAATGTAAATAAGAAGAGTGTGAGAGTGAGGACGCTTTGGTTTCCTGCAGGAGGTGTTGAGATGTGGAAAGCAGAGTTCAACTTCCTCCATCATCAGAGAGAGAGGAGAAGCTGCTGAGCTCTGACAGCTCTCTCAACAAATCTCTGTGTCTTATAACTTCAGGAGCTCTTTACTCCCTCCTCGAGAATTCCCTCTGAATGACACCCTTTCTCTGTAGATTATTATCATTAGTACCTGTGCTGAACCTATGTTCATATTTCAATATGATTGTGTTGTATTCATCACAAAATCATAATAAATTGTAGAAAAAGTATACAACTTATTCATACATTCCAAATACACTGATTATATCTCTGGTTAAATTCAGCCATTGTTATGTTTAATACATAGTCTGAATGAATGACCCAGAACAGCATTTATTTCAGTCCTACATTTTGTCTTATGCTTTGTTTCACATGAACCTTAAAACAACAATCTGTAAGCTTAACACTTAGGGATAAAAGTACTACTGTGGTCCAAATTCAAAGAACTGGACGGTACTGTTTCCTTCCACATCTTCTGTCAACACTTAAAGTTGTTAAGGAGGCAACTTCACGCAAAAGTAACTAACTAACCCTAACATTCACAAGCGCGTTTGTGGCTACAACTTGTGGAGGCGAGACAGTTTGGCTGGTCTATGTCGCTGATAGCATTTAGCAGTTGGCATTACTTCATCAGCTGTGTATCTCGTGTATCTCATCTCATAAGTCATTGCTGCCCTGATAAATTGTCTGCACATGGACGATTAATTACAAATGCCAGCATCTGAACGTTTAAATTACTTTAACCCTTTCATTCATAGTGGTCGCTATGATGGACAGCTATTCAAAAGCTGTTCTCTTGTATATGCATTGGTTAGGGTTAGTAGAGCTATGGACCATGTTTCTCTGTCTTTTTGTAGAAAATCATTGGTTCATCAATCAGCTGCTGGATTCAGCATTTATGGCTGATTTAAAATGAGGCATGCTGCCACATTTTAGATCATCTGCAGGCGTTTGGTCATTGATGCCGATATCCCCATCAGCAGTCTATTGCAGTAATCAAGATGAGATTTGATCAAAGTCTATTCAATGGTTTAATGGGGTCATGTACTCCGACAGGGAGGGTCTGATCATTCTGATGTTGTGGATGGCATATCTAAACCACCTAGAGACTGATGCAATGTGTTATGTGAAGGTCAGTTGGTCATCTATGATGACACCCAGATATCTGGTCGTCTTAGGTTAAACAATCACTGCAGATCCAATGTTGATGCTGATGTTGTGTCGAAGTTCTGACAGGGAAGACTAAAACTTCAGTCTTGGGAATGTTAAGTTGAAGGTGTCTTTCTCTCATCCAAGCAGAGATGTCAGAGACACAGAAAGAGATGCGCAACGAGACAGTAGAGCCATCAGTTGGAAAGGACAGGAAGAGCTGTGTGTCATTCGCATAGCAGTGATAGGAAAAGCCATGTAAATGGATGATAGAGCCTAGAAAAGAGGTACAGATGGGAAAAATAAGAGGACCAAGGACTGAGCCCTGTGTCACACCGTTGAAGAAGTTATGAGTGTCAAAATCAAGCCCCTGTGAGGATACCTTGAAGTTATCTCCAGACAAGTAAGACCAAAGCCAGGCTAGATCTGATCCAGAGATGCCAAAGTCCGAGAGTGCAGTCATAAGGATCTGATGGTTCACAGTGTCAAAGGCTGCAGATAGGTCTAATAGATTAAGGACAGATGAGTTACCTGCAGCTTTTGCCACCTGTCAGTCAGAAGTGCCATCTCTGTGGAGTGACAGCTCTTAGCCATATTTGATTTCTGTCTCCTCTTATCACATGTCAAAGTGTCCTTGGGCAAGATAATGAACCCCAAGTTGCCCCCTGTGAGTCAGGTCAGTTGTATGGCAGCTCTGTCATAAGTGTGTGTGTGTGTGTGCTTGCGAGGTGAAATTGGTGAATGAGATGCATTGTAAAAGTGTTTTGACTGCCAGTTAGGTAAAAAAAGTAAAACACTATTTGAGTGCAGACCAATTGCAATGAACTCCCAAAATTCTATTTTATATTATAATATGTGTAATATATTATATTAGTCTCTGCTGATGTATGATGATTTTATCATTTATAAGTCATGATCATCCAGCACAGTACTTTTAACACTTATATTGACCCTGTAATAAACACAGCACAATGCAGAAGACAAACTGCAACATCACAGATATTTTGTCTTTATTAGTGATTCACAGCATTGATTTCTGAGTTCAGACTGTTTACAAGGTCAAAATTAAAAAAGAAGTGAATGAATCTGTGTCATTTTAGCAGCTTTACAGTAGTTTTCTTTTAGATTTGATCTGACTTTGAGGTCATTGTGTTGTTGATTCAGTAACAGCAAGTTCAAACCCATTTTCTTGATCAAATAGTTTTTGCATTTCAGTCACTCCACAGTGTCTCTCTACAGGATATTAGTCTCACAGGAGCCAGGCTTCAGAATTTTCAGTGTAACAATAAGTCGAATTGATTTTCTAAACCAGGGGTAAAAAAAGGTATAAATCATAGGATTTAGACTGGAGTTCAAATAGAACAGACATATTACAAAGGCAGTAGATGAATTATTAATTAGTGTTTCATGGCTTATAATTGCAACACAGAAATATGGGCACATGCATATTAGAAAGACAATTACAACAACGCCAAGAGTCCTGGCTGCTTTCATCTCTGATTTCTTAGCAGAGACACTCACTGAACGTTGGTATGAGACAACCACAATCTGAGACCTCATGGCACGAGCTTGAGACAGAACCACCACAAATAGTCTCATATTCAGAAGCATGATGACAGTGATGGGAACAATGAAGGAAAAAATAAGACCTACAAAATACTCAATAAATTTTAGGGCTATCACACACTCTCCCACACAGAAATGTGTGCCTGGCTGTTTCAAATTATCTTTCATGAGCACACAGAAAAAGAAGAGGGAACAGATCCAACACAGTGAAACACAGACCTGAACTCTTTTTGGTGTGACTTTGGTGGAGTAATGTAGAGGGTCACAAATAGCCACATAACGGTCAATAGATATGAGAACCATGTTTCCTACTGAGGTAGAGAGGGTCATAAAGTCTACAAGACAATACAGACTACACATACTGTCACCAAGAAACCAGCAGCCGTCTATGAGCATAATTTGAAACAACCAGAGGAAACCTACAGAGAAATCTGAGACAGCCAGAGAGAGGAGGAGGAGGTTGGTGGGAGTGTGGAGCTGCCTGGAGAGAAAAGACAACAACATGTTGTTTTCAGTTTAAACAAATATTACAACAGAAAAAAACCGTGACAGATTTGTCAAGGGATGAAGTGATTTTTAAAATAATGAAATACTAAAATGTCTCTCAGATTTTTAACATTCTTAAATAAGTTGTTACTTGAAGTGGGAGATGGAGATGATGACCAGCAGGTTGAGAGTCACAGTAAGTAGAGAGATGAAGGACAGAACAATGTAAATAAGAACAGTGTGAGAGTGAGGACGCTTTGGTTTCCTGCAGGAGGTGTTGAGATGTGGAAAGCAGAGTTCAACTTCCTCCATCATCAGAGAGAGAGAGAGAGAGAGGAGAAGCTACTGAGCTCTGACTGCTATCTTATAACCTCCACATCTCTTTACTCCCTCCTCTAACGTTCTCTCTTCATCATTCTCCTCCTTCTCTCTGTAGATTATCATCATTAGTGTCTGTGACAGTGATTTATTTTGTATTGATAACACAATGTCACAGTAAAGGTAAATAATACCACTGTTTTAATTGAGATTAACCATAGCTTGTGCCGTTTTTGTATTAGATACATTCAAGTTACAGTCTTCCTGTTAATGGTTACTGGGTGCTGAAGTCAATCCCAGCTGTCATCAGGTGAGAGGTAGGTTCATGACCTTGTCTCTATTTAGCTCTGACTCAGTTTCCCCCTCTGTTACTGGTTCACTCTGCGGTTGGTACCTGCCCGGCCCTCTGCCACCACCTCATTGGAACCATTTGCTCTCCATAGACTCTGGCTTGTATTTACTCTTTGCAAGTTTGGTTTTGCTGTTACTTTCACATACTGCCCAACATGATAATAAAACTGATGTTTCTTGACTTTATTCTGTCTCCAACATCTACACCAGCTTAATACATGACATCCCTTTAAATTTGACTGTTTTCTCATTTCTGTGTTTCATTTTGGATATTGGAGATTTTTCTCATATCAAGAACAACCATCTTCTTCCCACTCAACTTTAATTTCAGTGAAATACAATAGTGCAAACATTCAGTGATATTTTAAATGAATTAAAGTTATATCTTGCCCTCTCGTACTGTACAGCACATATTTGGGCCGATTAAATACAAATCTCTATGATAATTTGTGATAATTTTACCTACAAAATAAAAATTGTAATTGTAAAATTCTCATCAGTACACATGCAGCTGACCCAATTTAACTATATGAAGAAAAGTGCAAGAACCTTTTTTAGTCTTCAGTTTGTTTGACTGGAATTTAAAGGTAACGTATCACCTGCAGTAGTATTACATGCATCAACTCACAACTGGAACATCACACCTCAACAGTAAACCACAAGCACAGGAACTGAATCACAGGGATTAACAGGATTCTACTTAAAAGTTGGGAGACTAAATTTAAACCTTTAACCATACAGCACCCAAAGAACCCCCTCTCGGCCAGAATAACTGATTCCTGCCTGGCACCAACTCTAGAGTCAAGAGTTGTGGTCTGGACTATTGGGATCAACAAGCTCAGCTAAAGCACTGATGTAAAGATCAAAATCAACATTGTCAATTATAGACCAACAGATGAGGCAAGGTCTTGTGCTCAAGGGGATGTCAGTGAGGACCCTTAGTTGCTTGATGAATTATAACAGAAACATTAAGATATCTCCCAGTTTTTACTTCTCCTTGTAATGACACAGTGGACACCCATAGCTAAAAATATCTACAGTACTGTATAGCTATTTTCAGTTTTCTACCTCTTTACATCCTCTTGTTGTGTCCACATACCTAAAAATTATGTATTTTTAAGTACTGTACAGGTACAAAAAGCGTACCCAGTACATTCAGATTACAGGGAAGGTCACAGACTGTAATCTGAAGTGTTTCCCTCATTTCTGCACGAGTGGCCCAACATAACATAACCAAGATACTGTCTGCAGTGAAGTGAAGTAGTGTCTACAGATGATAGACATTTATTACATAAAAAAGATGAGATATGATCCTAAATCTTCTAATCACAGGTAAAAATTGGGGCTTTAAACTGCTTATATTGCACTACACATTAAAATGTGGTAATAGTGTAAAGTGAAAGTCAAGTGATCAAATTTAAGAACCTTTATTGTCACAATAAAACTTTCTCAGAGAATAATAAACTATTAAACAAACATTTGATATTAATTTACTTCTTGCCCATGACTAAAATCTTTTTTCTGTTCATGGTAAGGTCTCATTTCAGACATCATGCCTGTTTGGTCTCTCTACAGTATGTTGATGTCACACGAGTCCTGCTGCAGTATCTTAAGTGTAACAATAAACTTGACAGATTTTCGAAACCAGGGGTAGAAAAAGGCGTAGATCATAGGGTTCAGACAGGAGTTAAAGTAGAATGTGCATATTACAAAGGCGGCGGATGAAGCATTGAACAAAGTATCCTGGCCTGCAAGGCTGAAAGTGTAATATGGACAGAGACACATTAAAAACACGACTATAACAACACCAAGAGTCCTGGCTGCTTTCAGTTCAGATTTTTTAGCTGTTACTCTCACTGATACCTGAGTGAGTGTGACTGTTGCAATGTGAGACCTCATGGCTCGAGCCTGAGTCACAGCCACAACAAACACTCTCATATACAGAACAATAGTAACAGAAATGGGAACAATGAAAGAAACAACAAGATCTACAACTTCAGTAATGGAGTTAAGCAGAATGACACACTCTCCTAGACAGGAGTGATAGATGCCTGGTTGTTTCAAGTTATCCTTCAGATTTACACCTGGATAAATAACCGAACACATCCAACACAGACAAACAGAGGTCTTTATCGTTTTTAGAGTGATTCTCGTGGAGTAATGCAGAGGATGGCAAATAGCCACATAGCGATCAACAGATATAAGAACCATGGTTCCTACTGAGGCACAGGTAATAATGTACGCTAGATACTGATACAGGATGCACATAAAGTCACCCAGCAACCAGCATCCGTCTATGAACATAACTTGAAAGAACATGATGAGGCCAACGAAGAAATCGGAGACAGCCAGAGAGAGAAGGAGGAGGTTGGTGGGAGTGTGGAGCTGCCTGGAGAGGAACACCAGCAATACACTTGTCATATATGAAATATGAATTACCAATAATGTAAAATAATGTATATAATGTAATGAGTTTAAATAAAGTCCTAGTGTGTGGATACTTGAAGTGGGAGATAGAGATGATGACCAGCAGGTTGAGAAACACAGTGAGCAGAGACACAGTGAAAACCACAGTGTTAGTCAGCAGAGTCTCAAAGTGAGGACGCTTCGGCTTCATACAGGAGGAGTTGAGGAGCTGTGGAAAGCACAGTTCAGTTTCCCCCATCACCAAAGAGAGATACTGCTGAGCTCTGGAAGCATGTGCTTCCAAGCTTACTGTAATACATCTAATTTATGTCTATCGTCACTACCCACCCCTCCCTCCCCCTCAACCCTGCTGCTGTTTTTCTTACCATTACTACTAACATGCTAACTATACTAAAGTAGGTTTCTTTCTTTTTCAATGATTTGTTGAATATAAAGTAGTTAGAGAACATGTGTTGGACCCTTGTTTTTCCATGTTCTCACCATTTATTTTTTTTAATGGCCTTCTTACTTATCAACATGTTTAAATTTTGTCAGAATGATGTAGTTGTTGAAGTAGCTGTAGTAATAACAAGGTATTTGGATTCAAGATTGATTTGGGATTTATGTGATTTATTTATATTATTGCAGTTGAATTAACATAGTGTTTGGATGGGTCAGCAACATGTAGGGTTAGACTTAAGATTTACCACAGGACACAGAAGTTTGAACTTTTCCTTTAGCCTAACCCTGACCATAATTCTTTGTACACCTGTTTTTTTTACTTTGAAACTTCCACCACCTTCACTAACTAATTTTCATGACAATGGGTTCTTTCAAATTACTGAGTAGGTGAAAGACAGTAAACCTGTTTTTGGACTACACCATATCCTAGATACTGAATATAATACACATTTACACAGTTCTTCAGAAAATGAACCAAGTACAGACTGACACAGGTGGCAAGAGTTAAACCATGTATAATAATAATAATAATAGAAGCAGTGAGCAGCAGTTCTCTCTTCATTATTCACATTATATTGTCATGTGAATAACAGTATATTTACAGTGAGAAAGTGTTTTCAAGTGACAAGTGTAGTTCTCTGTACATATGGTACAGGCGCTCAGTCCTACAGGAGCGAAGAATCTGGGTTGTCTAGGTGTGAATACTGGATGCTCAGGTGATGGAGGTTTTCCGTTACATGACAAAGAAATACTTTTCCTTTTGGACCTATGGACTTTTGTGTTTATCATGTCCAAACAGCTCTAATGAAGCTCTGGACTCAACCTGAGCACAGGTCCAGATTAATTTACAGTCTGTTCTACAAGTTGTTGCACGTAGTTCAGTCAGCACTGATATTCCTGCAGTAGATGGAAAAAGTGTAGCAAACGTTCTCTACAGTCTAATCTATCCCAAAGCTTGGCACAACCATAATAATATAATGTTTTGGTTGTTACTTCTTAATTACTTACTACTAACACGTTCTCATTCTACACAACATTGGCCTCACAGGAGCCAGGCTGTAGTATTTTAAGTGTAAGAATGGATTTAATTGATTTTCTAAACCAGGGGTAAAAAAAAGCATAGATGACAGGATTTAGGCAGGCGTTAAAAGAGTACAGACATATTACAAAGGCAGCAGCAGATGTATTCATTAAATCATCTTTGCTTGTAAGAGAAACACAATAGAATGGACAGAAACACATTAGAAACACACCTATAACAACACCGAGAGTCCTGGCTGCTTTCAGTTCAGATTTTTTAGCCGTTACTTTAACTGAACCCTGTGTGACTGTTGCAATGTGAGACCTCATGGCTCGAGCCTGAGTCACAGCCACAACAAACACTCTCATATACAGAACTACAATAACAGTGATGGGAGCAACAAAAGAAAAGAAAACATCCACAAGACCAGCAATGTCATCAATGACAATGACACACTCTCCAAAGCAGGAGTTGAACCTACCTGGTTGTTGCAGGTTATCCTTCAGAATCAGAGTTTGAAAGATGACAGAACAAATCCAACACAGACAAACACAGACTTGAACTCTTTTTTGTGTGACTTTGGTGGAGTAATGTAGAGGATCACATATAGCTACATAGCGATCAATAGATATAAGAACCATGGTTCCTACTGAGGTAGAGGAAATAATGTAATCCAAATACTGATAGATAGCACACATGAGGTCACCAAGGAACCAGCAGCCATCAATGAGCATAATTTGAAACAACCACAATAAGCCCACAAAGAAATCAGAGACAGCCAGAGAGAGGATGAGAACGTTGGTGGGTGTGTGGAGCTGCCTGGAGACAAAGACGGATAAACAACAGTTAAGGCAAAGATTAAAATGTGAAAGCCTTGTTTGGGGAGGGGGTTCCTAACAACCACAAACTGCCTGTTTCAAACATTGATGAAACAGTTGAATACCTGAAGTGGGAGATGGAGATGATGATTAGCAGGTTGAGAAACACAGTGAGCAGAGACACAGAGAACAGGATAATGTAAATCAACAGGGTCTCATAGTGAGGACGCTTCGGCTTCATACAGGAGGAGTTGAGGAGCTGTGGAAAGCACAGTTCAGTTTCCTCCAGAGTCTCCATCACCAGAGAGGAGAAGCTGCTGAAGTCTGGCAGCTTATTGACCAAAACCTTCTATCACACATCAGATTTATCTCCATCCTAACCACTCCTCCCTCCTCTCCCCACCTCTGCTGCTGTTTTCTATTTGCAGAGATTGGACTATCACTTCTATACTCATCTTCCTTAATGACGGCTGTGACTATGTTTTGTGCCCATTTGTGGTCACATATCAGATGTCCAAAGTAAAATCTGGCACTGCTGAAGCCATAAATACTGCTCTATGTACTAAAACAGATCATCTACAAGAGTCTCATTCACATTTTCTGTCAAAGGTCATTGCTCCATAATATGGCTCAATACGTGTGGTACAGTCACATTAAAAGTATGGTAAGGCAACAATGCAACTTTATCGTTGCTGATAAAGTAAATCAACACAATAAAAACAGAACTTTAGAAAACCTATATCTGTCACATTTAAAAGCAACATACTTACAACACATGCTGTCTGTTTATTTCCCACTGCCCTTTGTTCACTGTCCCTCCTCTTACCTTCAGCCATGTCCAGCTGCAGCTGCTCAGCAATCAGCAATCAGGCCGCACCCTCTGACACCGTATAAATACTCCGCACCCCACTTCCCTCTCTGCCAGATCGTTGTTAGCGCTCAATCCACAAATGCGCTTCAGCTCTTGTCACATCTCCATCATTTTCCCATTTTGCCATAAATTTTGCTCATGTTATGGAACTGTAGTATGTTAGTTTTAGAACTGAGGTTGTTTTGGGTTCTGACTTGATCTCAGGGTTTGACCCAAAATACAACTTATTCCAACGGCATAGCTGGATAAGGAATCTGTGACCATGCACATAACAGTTCATCCACCAGTATTTTAGATTGTCTTTCATGTTTCTGTTGACAGTTTTCTTGTACTGTAATTATGTCCTTGACTTGTTTGTCCTCTTTTCACCCTTGTCTGTTGCTATTTTGATTGTTGAACTTGAAAGTCTGGCTATTTCAGGCTAATTGCTGCTAGCCGGCTTCCTCATGGTATTTAGATGTTGTTGTGGACTGGGATCACTATGGGCATTGTGTCCATCTGTGTCTATGCAGCCTTATACACAGTAAAACTATGATGCACTGTGTGTTCTGACATCTGTTGATCATGAACATGGTTCATCTTTTGCCTGAACAATCTAAATTAAAGAGTGAAGCCACCTTAGCCTATCAACCTGCAGTTCAGCATACTGTATATTATGCAGGAAGTGTAGAGGCCAGCAGGTTTCATCATCAGCACATTGGTATATACAGTCCAATCAAGCTTCTATAAATATTCCTTTGTGCCATCAATATATCTATTAAAATGGTAAATTTTCTACAAATTCTGTAAAATAAAATCTAGTACTTCCTTGTTGTATAGTTCCCATTCACTGTCAATGGATGTACAGCACCTTCTTATTAGTTACAGTACTGTGTATTGCTGCACATGATAAAAATAAAACTAGTGGCATCACTAACAGGATTTAAGGTCATAATATATTTGACTGACTGAATACTTTATTGATTCCCTTGGGGAAATTGTGGGTGGACAGCTGCTAGACGGTATGTCAGCGCTACACTACGGGGTTTCGGTGACTGCTCTAAAACCTGAGCTACTGCCCCAAAGCTCGACTCTGGTGGGACTCGAACCCACAACCTTTGAATCGCATCTCAAGTGCTTGACTAGAAGTCCAACGCGCTATCCATTGCGCCACAGAGCCTCATATACATACATGCAGTAGGCGCATGCACTTTCTGCATTATGCTGCAATGCAGATTTAAATAGGTTATTTAAACGTATATATAACGTACACTCAATGACACCTGAACTGGAAAGTTGTTTTAGACATAGCTTTGCCATTTTAAAAAAACACAAGACAACACTAATATGTTGCTGCAGCATGGAAATCAAAGAGTACGTTTCTACCATTATTTAACCATCTGGCTGTGTTAATGGTACAATATGGTGGACAGGGGTTCCTCACAGCTTGCTGTGTGTGAGGTAAAACAGCCACAGGTCAGTCAGAGAAGTCCATGCTGGTTGGTGCACATACAGTACAGCTACTGCTGCATTAAATAAGAATAATTATTCATTCATTCATCTTCATTGCTGTGATGTGAATATCTCCTCATGCTAACTAATCTGGAGCTTGTATTAAAGATGAATTGTTGTTTCAACAGACGGGATCAGTAAAAGTATTATTGTTTATTTTTTATAAACAACTTAAATGTTTAATTCTCATCCTTAATGTTCTTAGTTGTTGAAGTTAAAACTAGTTAGGACACACCTACTGTACTTTCTACACACTGTAACTGACCCGATTCCCATGAGACTTCGTTCAAAACAAACACCCGCCTACAGCTAATGACTCTCTTATGACTCGCTCTCCTTCTACTGAGGTCAGAAAACTGCAAACTGCTAAAGCACTGATGTAAAGATCAAAATCAACATTGTCGATTATAGACCAACAGATGAGGCAAGGTCTTGTGCTCAAGGGGATGTCAGTGAGGACCCTTAGTTGCTTGATGAATTATAACAGAAACATTAAGATATCTCCCAGTTCTTACTTCTCCTTGTCATGACACAGTGGACACCCATAGCTAAAAATATCTACAGTACTGTATAGCTATTTTCAGTTTTCTACCTCTTTACATCCTCTTGTTGTGTCCACATACCTAAAAATTATGTATTTTTAAGTACTGTACAGGTACAAAAAGCGTACCCAGTACATTCAGATTACAGGGAAGGTCACAGACTGTAATCTGAAGTGTTTCCCTCATTTCTGCACGAGTGGCCCAACATAACATAACCAAGATACTGTCTGCAGTGAAGTGAAGTAGTGTCTACAGATGATAGACATTTATTACATAAAAAAGATGAGATATGATCCTAAATCTTCTAATCACAGGTAAAAATTGGGGCTTTAAACTGCTTATATTGCACTACACATTAAAATGTGGTAATAGTGTAAAGTGAAAGTCAAGTGATCAAATTTAAGAACCTTTATTGTCACAATAAAACTTTCTCAGAGAATAATAAACTACAAAACAAACATTTGATATTAATTTACTTCTTGCCCATGACTAAAATCTTTTTTCTGTTCATGGTAAGGTCTCATTTCAGACATCATGCCTGTTTGGTCTCTCTACAGTATGTTGATGTCACACGAGTCCTGCTGCAGTATCTTAAGTGTAACAATAAACTTGACAGATTTCCGAAACCAGGGGTAGAAAAAGGCGTAGATCATAGGGTTCAGACAGGAGTTAAAGTAGAATGTGCATATTACAAAGGCGGCGGATGAAGCATTGAACAAAGTATCCTGGCCTGCAAGGCTGAAAGTGTAATATGGACAGAGACACATTAAAAACACGACTATAACAACACCAAGAGTCCTGGCTGCTTTCAGTTCAGATTTTTTAGCTGTTACTCTCACTGATACCTGAGTGAGTGTGACTGTTGCAATGTGAGACCTCATGGCTCGAGCCTGAGTCACAGCCACAACAAACACTCTCATATACAGAACAATAGTAACAGAAATGGGAACAATGAAAGAAACAACAAGATCTACAACTTCAGTAATGGAGTTAAGCAGAATGACACACTCTCCTAGACAGGAGTGATAGATGCCTGGTTGTTTCAAGTTATCTTTCAGATTTACACCTGGATAAATAACCGAACACATCCAACACAGACAAACAGAGGTCTTTATCGTTTTTAGAGTGATTCTCGTGGAGTAATGCAGAGGATGGCAAATAGCCACATAGCGATCAACAGATATAAGAACCATGGTTCCTACTGAGGCACAGGTAATAATGTACGCTAGATACTGATACAGGATGCACATAAAGTCACCCAGCAACCAGCATCCGTCTATGAACATAACTTGAAAGAACATGATGAGGCCAACGAAGAAATCGGAGACAGCCAGAGAGAGAAGGAGGAGGTTGGTGGGAGTGTGGAGCTGCCTGGAGAGGAACACCAGCAATACACTTGTCATATATGAAATATGAATTACCAATAATGTAAAATAATGTATATAATGTAATGAGTTTAAATAAAGTCCTAGTGTGTGGATACTTGAAGTGGGAGATAGAGATGATGACCAGCAGGTTGAGAAACACAGTGAGCAGAGACACAGTGAAAACCACAGTGTAACTCAGCAGAGTCTAAAGTGAGGACGCTTCGGCTTCATACAGGAGGAGTTGAGGAGCTGTGGAAAGCAGAGTTCAGTTTCCCCCATCACCAAAGAGAGATACTGCTGAGCTCTGGAAGCTTGTGCTTCCAAGCTTACTGTAATACATCTAATTTATGTCTATCGTCACTACCCACCCCTCCCTCCCCCTCAACCCTGCTGCTGTTTTTCTTACCATTACTACTAACATGCTAACTATACTAAAGTAGGTTTCTTTCTTTTTCAATGATTTGTTGAATATTATTATAAAGTAGTTAGAGAACATGTGTTGAACCCTTGTTTTTCCATGTTCTCACCATTTATTTTTTTTAATGGCCTTCTTACTTATCAACATGTTTAAATTTTGTCAGAATGATGTAGTTGTTGAAGTAGCTGTAGTAATAACAAGGTATTTGGATTCAAGATTGATTTGGGATTTATGTGATTTATTTATATTATTGCAGTTGAATTAACATAGTGTTTGGATGGGTCAGCAACATGTAGGGTTAGACTTAAGATTTACCACAGGACACAGAAGTTTGAACTTTTCCTTTAGCCTAACCCTGACCATAATTCTTTGTACACCTGTTTTTTTGACTTTGAAACTTCCACCACCTTCACTAACTAATTTTCATGACAATGGGTTCTTTCAAATTACTGAGTAGGTGAAAGACTGTAAACCTGTTTTTGGACTACACCGTATCCTAGATACTGAATATAATACACATTTACACAGTTCCTCAGAAAATGAACCAAGTACAGACTGACACAGGTGGCAAGAGTTAAACCATGTATAATAATAATAATAGAAGCAGTGAGCAGCAGTTCTCTCTTCATTATTCACATTATATTGTCATGTGAATAACAGTATATTTACAGTGAGAAAGTGTTTTCAAGTGACAAGTGTAGTTCTCTGTACATATGGTACAGGCGCTCAGTCCTACAGGAGCGAAGCATCTGGGTTGTCTAGGTGTGAATACTGGATGCTCAGGTGATGGAGGTTTTCCGTTACATGACAAAGAAATACTTTTCCTTTTGGACTATGGACTTTTGTGTTTATCAAATATGTCCAAACAGCTCTGATGAAGCTCTGGACTCAACCTGAGCACAGGTCCAGATTAATTTACAGTCTGTTCTACAAGTTGTTGCACGTAGTTCAGTCAGCACTGATATTCCTGCAGTAGATGGAAAAAGTGTAGCAAACGTTCTCTACAGTCTAATCTATCCCAAACCTTGGCACAACCATAATAATATAATGTTTTGGTTGTTACTTCTTAATTACTTACTACTAACACGTTCTCATTCTACACAACATTGGCCTCACAGGAGCCAGGCTGTAGTATTTTAAGTGTAAGAATGGATTTAATTGATTTTCTAAACCAGGGGTAAAAAAAAGCATAGATGACAGGATTTAGGCAGGCGTTAAAAGAGTACAGACATATTACAAAGGCAGCAGCAGATGTATTCATTAAATCATCTTTGCTTGTAAGAGAAACACAATAGAATGGACAGAAACACATTAGAAACACACCTATAACAACACCGAGAGTCCTGGCTGCTTTCAGTTCAGATTTTTTAGCCGTTACTTTAACTGAACCCTGTGTGACTGTTGCAATGTGAGACCTCATGGCTCGAGCCTGAGTCACAGCCACAACAAACACTCTCATATACAGAACTACAATAACAGTGATGGGAGCAACAAAAGAAAAGAAAACATCCACAAGACCAGCAATGTCATCAATGACAATGACACACTCTCCAAAGCAGGAGTTGAACCTACCTGGTTGTTGCAGGTTATCCTTCAGAATCAGAGTTTGAAAGATGACAGAACAAATCCAACACAGACAAACACAGACTTGAACTCTTTTTTGTGTGACTTTGGTGGAGTAATGTAGAGGATCACATATAGCTACATAGCGATCAATAGATATAAGAACCATGGTTCCTACTGAGGTAGAGGAAATAATGTAATCCAAATACTGATAGATAGCACACATGAGGTCACCAAGGAACCAGCAGCCATCAATGAGCATAATTTGAAACAACCACAATAAGCCCACAAAGAAATCAGAGACAGCCAGAGAGAGGATGAGAACGTTGGTGGGTGTGTGGAGCTGCCTGGAGACAAAGACGGATAAACAACAGTTAAGGCAAAGATTAAAATGTGAAAGCCTTGTTTGGGGAGGGGGTTCCTAACAACCACAAACTGCCTGTTTCAAACATTGATGAAACAGTTGAATACCTGAAGTGGGAGATGGAGATGATGACCAGCAGGTTGAGAAACACAGTGAGCAGAGACACAGAGAACAGGATAATGTAAATCAACAGGGTCTCATAGTGAGGACGCTTCGGCTTCATACAGGAGGAGTTGAGGAGCTGTGGAAAGCACAGTTCAGTTTCCTCCAGAGTCTCCATCACCAGAGAGGAGAAGCTGCTGAAGTCTGGTAGCTTATTGACCAAAACCTTCTATCACACATCAGATTTATCTCCATCCTAACCACTCCTCCCTCCTCTCCCCACCTCTGCTGATGTTTTCTATTTGCAGAGATTGGACTATCACTTCTATACTCATCTTCCTTGATGACGGCTGTGACTATGTTTTGTGCCCATTTGTGGTCACATATCAGATGTCCACGGTAAAATCTGGCACTGCTGAAGCCATAAATACTGCTCTATGTACTAAAACAGATCATCTACAAGAGTCATTGCTCCATAATATGGCTCAATACATGTGGTACAGTCACATTAAAAGTATGGTAAGGCAACAATGCAACTTTATCGTTGCTGATAAAGTAAATCAACACAATAAAAACAGAACTTTAGAAAACCTATATCTGTCACATTTAAAAGCAACATACTTACAACACATGCTGTCTGTTAATTCCCCACTGCCCTTTGTTCACTGTCCCTCCTCTTACCTTCAGCCATGTCCAGCTGCAGCTGCTCAGCAATCAGCAATCAGGCCGCACCCTCTGACACCGTATAAATACTCCTCACCCCACTTCTCTCTCTGCCAGATCGTTGTTAGCGCTCAATCCACAAATGCGCTTCAGCTCTTGTCACATCTCCATCATTTTCCCATTTTGCCATAAACTCTGCTCATGTTATGGAACTGTAGTATGTTAGTTTTAGAACTGAGGTTGTTTTGGGTTCTGACTTGATCTCAGGGTTTGACCCAAAATACAACTTATTCCAACGGCATAGCTGGATAAGGAATCTGTGATCATGCACTTAACAGTTCATCCACCAGTATTTTGAAAGCTATGTATATCCAATGTGTGAGTTATACATCATATCAGATGTCATGTGAAACATCGCGGCCTCTACAGTGTCAGTATCTGTAGTAAATGTTAAGGTTTCTTATGGATCTATGAAACTAGTTTCATCTTAGACCAGTCTATTCTTGCTCTGTTCCATGTATCCTACCATTCCTCATTCAGCCACAAAATGTCCTCGTGCTCTTTCCCTTTCCATGATTCACCTGCACCCTTGTTCAACCAGACACAGCTGTTACCACTTCATCATTATTTCTTGTGCAGATACAGTACCAGCAGTATTTGCCAGATTGTCTTTCATGTTTCTGTTGACAGTTTTCTTGTACTGTAATTATGTCCTTGACTTGTTTGTCCTCTTTTCACCCTTGTCTGTTGCTATTTTGATTGTTGAACTGGAAAGTCTGGCTATTTCAGGCTAATTGCTGCTAGCCGGCTTCCTCATGGCTTTTAGATGTTGTTGTGGACGGGGATCACTATGGGCATTGTGTCCATCTGTGTCTATGCAGCCTTATACACAGTAAAACTATGATGCACTGTGTGTTCTGACATCTGTTGATCATGAACATGGTTCATCTTTTGCCTGAACAATCTAAATTAAAGAGTGAAGCCACCTTAGCCTATCAACCTGCAGTTCAGCATACTGTATATTATGCAGGAAGTGTAGAGGCCAGCAGGTTTCATCATCAGCACATTGGTATATACAGTCCAATCAAGCTTCTATAAATATTCCTTTGTGCCATCAATATATCTATTAAAATGGTAAATTTTCTACAAATTCTGTAAAATAAAATCTAGTACTTCCTTGTTGTATAGTTCCCATTCACTGTCAATGGATGTACAGCACCTTCTTATTAGTTACAGTACTGTGTATTGCTGCACATGATAAAAATAAAACTAGTGGCATCACTAACAGGATTTAAGGTCATAATATATTTGACTGACTGAATACTTTATTGATTCCCTTGGGGAAATTGTGGGTGGACAGCTGCTAGACGGTATGTCAGCGCTACACTACGGGGTTTCGGTGACTGCTCTAAAACCTGAGCTACTGCCCCAAAGCTCGACTCTGATGGGACTCGAACCCACAACCTTTGAATCGCATCTCAAGTGCTTGACTAGAAGTCCAACGCGCTATCCATTGCGCCACAGAGCCTCATATACATCCATGCAGTAGGCGCATGCACTTTCTGCATTATGCTGCAATGCAGATTTAAATAGGTTAGTTAAACGTATATATAACGTACACTCAATGACACCTGAACTGGAAAGTTGTTTTAGACATAGCTTTGCCATTTAAAAAAACACAAGGAACTAATATGTTGCTGCAGCATGGAAATCAAAGAGTACGTTTCTACCATTATTTAACCATCTGGCTGTGTTAATGGTACAATATGGTGGACAGGGGTTCCTCACAGCTTGCTGTGTGTGAGGTAAAACAGCCACAGGTCCGTCAGAGAAGTCCATGCTGGTTGGTGCACATACAGTACAGCTACTGCTGCATTAAATAAGAATAATTATTCATTCATTCATCTTCATTGCTGTGATGTGAATATCTCCTCAACTAATCTGGAGCTTGTATTAAAGATGAATTGTTGTTTCAACAGACGGGATTAGTAAAAGTATTATTGTTTATTTTTTATAAACAACTTAAATGTTTAATTCTCATCCTTAATGTTCTTAGTTGTTGAAGTTAAAACTAGTTAGGACACACTTACTGTACTTTCTACACACTGTAACTGACCCGATTCCCATGAGACTTCGTTCAAAACAAACACCCGCCTACAGCTAATGACTCTCTTATGACTCGCTCTCCTTCTACTGAGGTCAGAAAACTGCAAACTGTAATCTCACAGGGATCATTCCAATCAGAGGTGTTAAAAAACATCCATGTTCGAAAGCAAACACATGATGTAAAATCCAAACGTGATGCAAAAAGAAAAAGTTGAATGATGCAACTTCGGCTGATGAGACCAAACTCTATTCAGCAAATAAGTTAAAGTGTGAACTTTGTGACTCGCTCCTTAATGAGCTATCATGTTCAGATTTCATAGGTTTCATTTATTCTCTGAGATCTTATTATCTAATTTATTTCTAATATTTTTAAGAACTGCATGGTCATCCATCTTTTCCACTTGGAACCACGACCTTCTATATAAGGGGTTTGGGGTCTTCCCATCACCATTACTACCAGCTACCTAGGACCAATGCTAAGCTAAATGAAAACACTAGCCACACTTCCCTATCTAACTACGTCCTAAATATTAAGACACACAAACCTTTTCTTGATAACAGTTTTGTTAAATTTCGCCTGTGAAGCAGAGACAGAATCAGCTTTATTTATTTACTACTCTATAATTATCCAGCTGGTAGAATAGTGGTAGCATAAAAACTGAACACTAATGTTACTATATGTAAATGTGTTAAACTAATAGGTATCATAATTGATTAAACCTAAAGCTATATAATTATAATATGTAGTAATTTTAAAGGAAAGTTTCTATCAGCAAGAACCAGGTGGGACTGATTCCTGCAGGGACTATATGAGTAGAGGCATTAGTGATCACACATGTTTGAGCATTGATGGCAGTGATTTTATTGTTTTCGATGTCTTGTCTTATTAGTTTCCTCTTAAGTTATTGTAACATGGGATACAGTGTTGTTTTAAATTGCTGAAAAGTTTAAAATCCTCACATGGCAGCAGTTTTCATGGCTGAGACAGTATCTCCCTCTGCCGTTCACTGTCAGCATTACATGTCAAATCAAAATGCTGCTGTGTATTAATGACTTTTCTGTGTTTGATGCAGATGACGTTCCCATCGGGGACTGTTAGGACTCAAAAGTGCATCATTCAACATGTTTGTGTGTTCCCTCTCAAAATGGGAAGGACAGGTTTGTACGGGGTTTATATCTTTATTGATAAAAAGTGACAAAATAAATGGCACGAAAAAGTTAACTTAAACAGACAAATCATCAGAACATTCACACGTCAGTACAAAACAGATAAATGAGCTGCTACATTTGATGGCAACCAGCAACAGGAAGGGAGATGAAATGTTTCATTAAATAGATTTATTCATTAAATCTCCTTCCTTTCTGTCACTGGTGAACTGAAGGGTTTTCAAGTGCAGAACTACTTTGGGCCTCAGACTAGTAGTAGTAGTAGAAGAGGGGGCGGCCTTGTTGCAGCTCCCACTCTTCCTCTGTCCTTTGACTAATATACGCCAGTATACATACAGTATAAATGACTGTAAATGACTTACATGAACTTTATATCCTATATAATGAATAATATAATTGCAAACAACAAAAGCAGAGATGACCAGAGGTGCAGCAGCTGACAGCAGCATCACGTTACACAGTCTTTGTCTCACCCTGCTGTTTAGCTTCAGTAGTACAACACAGAGCAAACGTTTGACTTTGCTTGAGTGTCACAAGGATCTAAAATGCTCCTGGGATGTCCACGTTTTCCCTCTTTTTACAGTCAGTAAAAATGAGTCAGTTACCACAATAAACACCAGCGGGCGGGTTCCGCGGCAGAGGAGCTTTCCTCATTTCCACATACGTGCCATTCTCCGGTTCCTCCTTGATTTTCTGGAACACAGGCAGGAAAATTGACACAGCTGTTACAGTTTGCTTTAATTAATAATTAAATTAAAATGAAATAAAACAAGCCTACGTTAAGAAACTTAAGATCACTAAATATGTGGTCTCCTTTTGTTTTTGTTTTTTTGCCAGCCAAACGAATACAACACAGTGTAAGACAGACAGACAGACAATCACCCTTCGTTTAATGTAGAGGCAGATGATGACACAGACGCACAGGAAGAGCAGAGCCAGCAGGCCACTCAGAATCCAGTTGAGCTGATCATATTGAGGTGAAGGTGGAAGTGGGGAGGGAGGTGCACAGTCCGTCTCAGTTTCCTTTTGACCTATTAAAGCAGTACATTTATTTCCTATTGATTTGCATACAAAATGTGGTCAGATGTGTTTGACGTTTGCATTAAACAGTTTTCAGTTACATTTAACTAAATTAATAGGTAAAAACAAGGAGGTAGATTCAGACTAAAACCTGACGGGTGCAGTAAAATGTGGTTCTTTCAATCTCACAGCTCGGAGAATAAAGGAAAAGATAGAAATGTCGAATGTGCAAAAAACAACTAACTCACAGAAAGAATACGGGTACAAATAAGAAATTAGGTCACAGAAGCTTCCACAAAACGAGTCAAATTTAGCGTCACTGGTTTTGTTTCACTCTGATGTTACGTCAGCTGCATCCAGCAGTTGTTTCAGAGAAACCTTTCGAAACTTTACGCTGTCAACAAGCTGCTCAGCACCAAAACGCAGACAGACTACTGTAGATGGTGAACTGAGTGAAATGAACTGTGGTTCCTCAGACAGGAGGAAAAGGTGCAATGTCGGTGGCTGATTGATACACATTTGGTTTGCTAATGATTATTTACAGCAGCAGGACAGTGAATGTGTTTGATTTAAAGCTGCCTCGGTTCATGGTAATAACCACATTTTAATGATAATCTTTACTTATAAAGCACTTTTCAAAACTGCATTACAAAGTGCTTCACATGAGCAAGAAAACACAGCAATAGTCAGACAAATAAAGCGCAGCATAAAGCATAAAAACTACCAAAAGGCTGACAACATTAATTCAAATCTGAGCTAAAAGAATGTTTTAAGAGGAGATTTACTGACTTTAATAGTCAGTTTTAGTTAAAGAGACGCCATTAAGGTTTTTAAAAGACAGCTGTAAAAAATTAATTCAATCCTAAAACTGGTAGAAACTCCATGTTTAGAAATAAACTGTCCAAGGGGGAGCAAGTGCATGGACAACACATTTGTGCCTTTTAGGACACCATACTTTACAGGGAAAAATGATGACATACGATTGTTGATGTAAATGCTGAACCTTCTAGCTGACAGGTGTGAGGAGAACCATTATAAATCTATAGTGCCTGATATTGCAGAACAGGCGTGTTCATGATCACACATGTGACCCAGTGCAAAAGTCAGGCTCACTTTTTTATTTTATGGACTGTAGTGGAGCTCTAAATTCAATTAACTGTATATAGAACATTAAGATAAGAACATACCTAGCAGTCTTGTAGGTGTTCCTCTCGTGGTTTTGTGTATATCGTTTTTATCGTTCACAGTGAACTCGCACTCACACAACATGTTCACGTCCTTTGGCCCAAGGTCCCATAAGATGAAAAGCCACTTTTTAGGATTGGTAACGTTCTTTAAATGCATGAAAACGTTGGAACAGTTTTTTTTTCCTTTCTGACAAAGCAGTGTCCTCTTATTGTCTGATCTGTAAAGTAGTGGACATTTGTAGTTGTCATGTCCTTGGCTTGTTTACATGTTTACAAACGGTGCTGAAGTACATATATCACTACACATACTGGGATATGCGGTAGAGTCGAACATCTTGAACAGACGAGATCTCTTCTTCTGCAGCAAATTCACAGGTGATGGTTGCTACCCCATCTGAATTCACAGACCGATTCTGTGGCTGAATCACCTGAAAACCTGATGAATGAAAAAGATTCAGCTACTCTTGGAAACAAACTACTGATTAAAGTAGAACACTTACATCTACAGTAACCACACCAGTCAGCCACAACAAGAACTCCAGCTGGTGGTTTTAATGTTGTGGTGGACAGGGTTCAGGAAGCTGCAAGGCACCATGTGATGTAGCCACAATTTGAATAGAAACTAATTTGATCATTTACAAATCATTTAAAACTTATGATTTTCCCAAAATAACAAATAAGACAACATATCCGATGCTGAAACAGAGATTTATGATCAAATTTATTACATTTGTTGAAGTATAAATTAGATTTGTTGTCTTCTACTGCTTTCATTCAAATGTAGACATTCTGTTTTTAAGGAATTACAAATAAATACAAACAGTATTACAGTAAAAGTGGAAACATCACAGGTTCTTAAATAAAAAGTATATATAATTTTCTTATTATTAGTTTTATTGTCATTTTAATACATTGATATGAAGAGTCTTACCATGGCTCAGGTGAAAAAGGAAACTCAGATAAACGGTAAAGATAATGTTGAAGCCGGAAGCTGTCATCTCAGTGTTTCTGCTCCTTCTCATACTCTAATTTAAAACATCTGGACACGACCTGAGAACCTGTCACAGTACAAAGATACTAATGAATGGCACAGTCACGGACACCTTCTCATACTGAGCTCTTCAGCTGTCACTCCAAATGTTTATGTTTCTGTAGTGTCTGTGGGTGGAACACCTTCCTGTAGCTAACACTTGTCACTTCACTTCACTTGTCATTTCTTCCTATTTTTTTTCAAGTCAGAGTAAAACACACCACTTCCTCTGCAGCAGATGTGGGGAAAACGGGGTTTGTCATTGAGCTTTAGGTGTTTGTTTCATGAAATGATGATTTACTGGTTTATAAAATATATCAAGAAATAAATAAAATGTTTATATAAAAACAAATTTGTGAAAGCAAATACAGCACAGAAGAAACTGAAGCCTCAGCGAAGTGGATCATGTTTGTATCAACATCACATCGTGAGGAAATGACTGTGACACTGACATATCAGATGACCTGATTTAATTTTCCTCTGCAGCTCGTTCCAATTGTCTGGAACTGAAGAGTGAAAGATCTTGTACATCTCAGTCTGCCACAAACAACAGTAATCTAAGATTATGATATGAGAAAGAGGTTTTTAAAATCAAAACACTTGCAAAGATTCGTGGGGAGTGCGAGCAGCTACATAAATGATGACATATCAGTGTTGCACAGAGAAAGGAGGCCAACCCATAGTACAGCACAAAGCAAAATGACGAGTTAGTGGTTTCAGGTTTGTAACAGACTGTGATAAACAGAGTGCAAAACATATCAGGGAAACTTTGAGAGATCACCTGTTTAATGTTTAATGTTTTCTATAATATCTGTTTTTTTTTTTTCATGTCTTATTTCTGTCTGTCTTATTTCTGCTTTCCTGTGTATTCAGCCTCAGTCAGTAAATTATTATTATTTTAGCTTAATCCAAATGAGTAGTTCTGTATAAAACCCAAACTTGGTGGTGATCTGCTAAGTAATATTCTTTATTCTAAATATTTCAATGATGTGATGCTCAGTTGTGTATTTACATTTAGTTATTTTGCAGATTATTTTATCCAAAGCGACTTACGAGTGAGGAACAAACAAAGCAAAATATCCAAACCAAGGAAAAGAACTTTACTTTAAAGTGCTCTAGGAAGAGCTGTTCCATGAGGTGGAAATGTTTGTTTTTTAAATAAAGGTTTTAAGTGCAGAGAAACGTTTGGAAGAGTTCAGTTTTCAGCAAGTTTTTGGGAGTGAGGCTGCTGTGCGTGCAGGAGACGGCATGTTGTTCCACTATTGTTCAAGCAAAGAGCTGAATAGTTTCTGAGATCTTTTGAGGTGAGGTGAGGTGAGTGGACCACAAGACCAGGATGTGGACGTGTTTGTTTGTCAGTTTAACCATTTAATCCCTACAGTGCCTGTAGAAAAGTCGACCGTCGTACGTTGGTTTCGTACCTCTGTCCTATTCGCACAGCTTGGTATCACAGGAACACCTTCAGTTTTGTCCATCTGGAGTCAAGGATGAACTGATGAGCTTAGTTTACTGTGGAAGCAAAGGTCAGAGGTCAAGATCACTTTAATTTCACATCTGTCTCATTTATGTCTCAGGAAATTTCATTACACCTGGCACAAACATCCACTGGGATTCATGGATGAACTGATTAGAGCAGAAACGTATGTAAACTGCAACCTGACTGTTTGGATGAGGCCTGTGATGAACTGTGATGCAGTGACTCGAGCTTTGCTTCACACGTTTCAGCTTTTACACAGTGGATCATTGTAAAGTCTTCATTAATTTGACCTAAAAGACTTAGAGTTAGAGTAGTACAAAATTTGGTTCAGACATTTCTGTCTCCCACAAGATTTATTTAATATACTGGGACAGTTTAGCTATAATCAGTTCGCAATTTTAAGCTATTAGTGAATTTAAGTATGTTAATGAACTAAGCTAAGTTAGTGAGAGTGTCACTTTTAAACTTTATTTTCAAAGCCTTTCTCTATGTTCTTTATTAACACGTTCCCTGAAAACCCAGTAGTCATATTTCTTGTGAAAAGAACACAGGTGGAAGAAGTTTTCCTTAATTAAGAAAAACTATTAGTACCACAGTGCAAACTTACTCTAGTAGGAGTAAGGTCCCTTATAAGTTGTTATGTTTTAAGGACCCGTGTAAGCAGTCAGGTAAAGTATTTGCCACTGAACATGTTTTTACAGTATTTATCAGGTGAGTCTGTTGCTTTCCTTGGTCTGGCTTCACATGTCTGCCTATGATCTTCATCTACATAATGTGTCTTTGACAGAAAATGAACCATTCTGTTTCGACCTAGCTAGAGTCAGCTACTTTGTCCACATCCTGTTTTTTTATGGTTTGTGCTTCAGTGAAGATTCTGTGTGTAAGTGTGTGATACAGATGGAAACCACAGACGCAATCAGCATTAACAGCCTGAGCTCTGATTGGTCTGTGATCCGAGAGAAGATGCGATGATGAGCTAATTCCTTGTCTTTCTGACCCAAAACAGTCAGTGGTTTTCTGTCATTGTGATCCCTTTTACACTGAATAAGTTCCATTAACTAGAATTTAGATTAGATGTGTGTGTGTGACAGCACAGTTTTATTTGAACATGCAGAAATTCAGCGAGTCATACAACTACAGCTTGATAGACAGGAATTTTAGTTCAGATAATTGTGTCTCCCACCAGAACAATTTAATATAGTGGGACGTTTTATTCATAATCAGATCACACTTAAGTTAGTAGTACATTTAACTATGTTATTGAACTAAGCTAAAGCTAAATTTAAACTTTGTTTAAATGTTCCCATCCTTCAATAACACATGTTCCCTTCTACCCACATTTTCACACCACTGCTCATAAAGGACATGATGACACAGTTACCAAGTTTCAGTGCGTTGCACAAGGACGTTTTTGTCACAGTTAAGGGAAAAGGAACGAGGCCGGGATGAATGGAAACTAGATTTATTCATAGATAAGCACACAAAACGGGGAACTGGGGGGGGGGGGGGGGGGGGTCACTACAAAATAACGTAAAACTACCTGAACAGCAGGAAACAAAGTGAAAGAGGAGCAGGGCTGGGAGCAGGGCTGGGAGCAGGGCTGGGAGCAGGGCTGGGAGCAGGGCTGGGAGCAGGGCTGGGAGCAGGGCTGAAAGCAGGCAGGTAGCAGGTGGGGAGGCATTGAAAGACACAACAATCTGGCAGAGGACTGAGGGGAGCTTTTGTAGGGAGAGGGGAACACAGGTGGGGCCAATGTGTAATCAGGTGGTGGAGAAATGTAATGGAGTCCAGAGGAAGAGGGAGAGAGGAGGAAAACCCCTTATACCCCTTATACCCCTTATCCTGCTGCTGCCACTCAGTAATCAGTCCACTATAAAACCCACAACCTTTACTTGACTTTATCATCTTGGTGATGAAGATAAGAGGGTTGTGATTGGTGTAGACCACAAGGGTATGGCTGGAAGAAACATACATCAATTGGTACAAGGCAAGAATAAGGACCAAAGCCTCTTTCTCAATGGTCGAAAAGCTTTTTTGATGCAAGTTGAACTTTTACACTAACTTATAGGTGTGGTTTAATACAGGTTCTTAACTAGCAGCTGCACTAAATAGTGCACGTCAAACACCAGTGTCAGCATCAACAGTAAAGAGGATACTCCAGCAAAGGGACTCCATCATCATCCCACTCTTTTCCAAACTGCGTGCAGTATGTTGTCAACATGGTTTGGAGTGTTGAGTGTTCCTCTGACTCTGGATGATAAGCAGATACACAGTTGCTGACGCACCTGAGAAAAGAGATTTTAGAGATAAAATTCATCACTTAGTGAGTTTGGACAAATTTGGGGATCTCAGAAAGTGTAGAGAACCTGACCAGAGCCTCTGAAACTACTTTAGCTGTAAGCTTCTGTAGTGGAATGGCTTCAGGGAACCAAAAGCTGCATGTATGATTGGTAATAAGTACTAATTTACAGACTTAGTAGAGAAAGAGGAACAACACAATCAATCAAAAAAAAGTCTCACCAACTGCAGGAATAAGATGTAGAGGTACAAACCTACAGTTTGACACACACAACATGTTTTGCAGTATTGAGCAACATCCGATTTCACACCAGGTCAATAAAAATCACGCAACACTCAATCTTGTTACTTCCATGTGTCGTAATCATGAGCCAAGTACAATATACCACAACAACAAACACATAGGCAATAATTTAGAATACACTACTCCAGTCACCCTCACAAGTCATCTAAAGAGAAGTCCATTTCCCTATTAGCACATCATTGCTCACAAAATACCCTTGAGAAACTTATCTATTTGTATCCTCTGAACAGCAAAGACAAAGTGCTATCTTCTCAGTCCAAAAGCCAGCACATCACCTTTGGCTAAAACGTATTAGAAAGTGTAATTTCTGACTTATTTTTCCTTTTCTGTGCACACACACACACACACACACACACACACACACACACAGAAGGACTTTCTGAATACTGATGCTCAACTTTAACTGGTCCTTCCAACACTATCGGTGTCGACACAGCGCATGGAAAGACAGAGACAGATAACCTCCAACAAAACCTGTATCAAGGACATTAGAGCCCAAAGCAGAATCAACACAAAATGGGAGAAAATCCTGTAGAATCAGTCATTGAAAGGCTCCAGTGTGTCTCCAGATTTTAATAGGTGTTCTGGATGCAGGATCTGTCGTCATTGAGACAAAATCTTCCATAAGAAAAATTACTTTTGACTCACTTTGAGGAGTTAAATGCTCCCTGGTTTGAGTGAGTTATGTACAAACTGCATGTGGAAGATTTTTAAATTCTTCCAACCATGTCAGTTTTCTTAAGTAGTGTTGATTCTCTTTTTTTCTTAGTTAACTCCTCATAAGTTTGTCGATCTTTGTGAACCACCTAAAGCACTGACAATAAGCTTCCCTTCCCCAGTAAGACAAATTGCAAAAGCAAGGTCCAGGCACACTTAGGTCATGATGAAACAGTTGTCACACTTTGGTATCAACATCCTCCTTCACAGAAAGGGGGAAGAAACCTTTTGACCACATCAAACTAAGATGGTTGAGAACTTGCAGACACCGACAAAAGAGATTTTTGTATTCAATTTCTTTAAGAAAACGTTCATGCTCCAAAATCATTTGTTTTATTTTGTTTGCCTCTCTATGTGTTTATCTTGAAATTGCAATTCTTGTAAAGCAAATCTTAATCTCAGGATTAGCTCAAAAACAAAAAAAGGCAAAAAAACAAATGAGTGAACTGATGGAAGGACGAATCACTTTGTCCAGCTGGTTTCGGCCCTAACTAGACGGGTAAGACACAAACAAAAGAGCATTCAGACACTCACCAACATTGGAAAACATAACACAATGTTTGTGAGCATCACTCACACCACACGGTGTTTAAAACTGGAAAACCTGTGTGAACATGTGAAGTGTTATCTTTAAGTGCCCTGACTGACCTCTTTATCAGCCAGCCTTTCAGTTTTCCCTTTAGAGTGACTGCTTAGAACAGACGTCAAGAACCTGAAAGTCCCCGTTCTGACAAAAAGCCACTCTTATCAAGTTAAACAGAGCCGAAGTTAAAGTTTTATTAGTTTAGTAGGAAGTGGTTTATACTTTCATCTCAGACCTGCAGACTATAGCAAATGAACTGTAAGGCTATCTCTACTGTATGTTAAGACAAAGCAGCAGTAATCACACGCGTTAGCAAATAGCAACTTTTCTATTTGATCTGTGATTAGAATTAAAATCTCAGCTCATGTGGTGATTTTCTACCTGAGCAGTGTGGACTCTAGTTGTTTTGTTCTCTTGAACAAACTTTCTGAACTTTCTATATTCTTCTGTGAATAATTAGTTGTTGTGTTATTGTGTCTGTGCAGGTGGTTATTACACAATATGGACACGAGGGTGTGTTGATGTGCTTTGACATTCTGAAAAGGCTCATCAGCAGCCTCTGCAGTCTGCAGCCTGTCATTACTGTACATGCCACAGTATCAAAGTGCTGACTGAAACAAACATGTCACTTATTGTTTTTCTTTTTTTAATATATTTGATAATAATATATTTACAGCAGTGTTTTTCTATCCATTTTGCATCTCAATTGTTTTATTTATAATACTGATAATCTTGTTTCTCTTTTAAAATATCTGTAATTCAATCTTTAATTCATTCATTCATAATTCATATATATTCAGTTTAATTTACAGACAGAAAAAAACTATTATGTTAAGGGGATATTAATAGTTTGTAAGTTGTTTCTGGTGCTTGGTTCTGTGGTATGTTAGAATAATGCTCATGTTTACGCTCCATGTATCAACACTTGGTGACTGGTGTGTTATTTAGAAGTATATGACCCCAACATTATAATAAAAAATATAATGAAACTATAATAAGTTCACATGCAAGTAAACTAAAGTAACTACTAAAAGTAGCAGTTCAGTAATGCAGTAATTCATAATAATACATCAGCATTCATTAGCTCATTATAAAATAATTTTCTTATTTAAAAGTGTCTCATAGCTAAAGCTAAACTAAAATAAATGTGGAGTAAAAGTAGCATAAACTACAAATACATTAGTAAATTGCAACTACCTCTAAACTGTATTTATGTACAGTATTTGAGTAGATGTCCTTACTTAACACATCCGGTATTCATGTTTTCATAAAAATAATATATAAAGCTTCTTAAGACAATGTGGTAATTAATATGTATAAATACAAATATATAACAACAATTTTGTAGAAACTTTATTTTATAAGAACATTCAACATAAATATTTGAACATTGCCATAGCAAAAAAAAATTACAGTATAAATCCTGTAATAATAATTCACAGTCAAAAAGCTTTTCTTATCAAAAGTGCAGATACAAAGCGTTGCATTGTCTAAGCTGGAGCGCTCAGCAGACGAAACATTAACTGATTCATTTTTTATACACACAAGTAGTTTGAACACAGCATGAGCCATACAAGCTTCTCCAGCTGCAGCTTCAGTGGAAAATGAGTCAAAGCTACAGCGATTTAATATTACGTCAGTTTACAACAACGTAAACATTATTTTTGTACTTAATAAGTAAAACATTCACAGACACCTAAATGTCATTTTGAGTTTTTACATTTCGAACCTCAATCATAACAGAGGTGATAGTTATTTCTTTAACTTTAACGGCCAGAACTGAGCCTACCTGTATATTTCTCTAACTCTCTTTAAGAAGCAAAGATATTCTAATATCTTCAGCAGATCAAATGCTGCTTTGCAGAAATGTGCATTTCCTCTTTTCTTCATGCAATGTTTTCATAAGAAAATTCAACAGCATCGACCTTGTGAGCTCCACCGGGCACCGTTCTGACAACCTCCCTCTTCCCTCGTTCACACTGGACAGTCTGCGAGAGGACAACACACAGATCAGACTTTGACACACAGTGGTTGATAATTAGCTGTTGTTTAATATTTATTATAAAAAAGACTGGGTTAAATCCAATCTTTCTTTTCCTGTGCAAAAGTTTGACCTTTGACCTACTTCATAGCTTCAGATTTGCTGTATGATAATCTGATGAGCTAATTTTGGCATTGGCACCATGTAATCACTGCATCAGCTTAAAAACTACCATAAATGTAGATTTGACAAAAGTTCTTAAAGCTACAATGTGCAACTTGAGCTAGCGCTAGCACGAGACTGCTCCACCCTGTTCTCCCTGCCCCTGCAGTGTTCACTGCTTCAGATGAACTTACAACAAATAAGAAACTAAAAAACACACTAATCAAGCAAAGATAATTCAAATTCAAGGTATTTTCATGGGGCTGAGGAATTCATGTCAATCGCCTCTTTGTAGGAAAGTAGGAGAGAACAGGTGTTGAGTTTTAGAGCTTTTTGAAATCTGGGTTTGTGTCTAACAAGTCACATACAGCAGTAAAAACTACTATTAGAACAGATATATAAATAAATATAATAATAACAACAAATGCAATAACTTTAATCAAATTTTATCATAAAATACTAATAAAATTAATGTTTCACAGCTAATAACAAGTTTAACTAATCATAAAATGAGTAAAAATGAAATAATTGTGCTCTGACCTGGAAGTAGATAATAAGGATGAGGACACATATGATCAGTATCACCAGCACGACCACAGGAATACCGACTGATGATAGTGTCTCATCATTCTCATCACCCGCGTCTTCATCACTCTGCTGTGCAATATGTGTCTCAACCGCCTGCTCAGCACAACTGTCTGTGGGGAAAGAAAGCAAATGGATGTAGACTAAAAGAGAAACAGAAATCTGTGAGCTGTGAACTCAGTGGGTGAATATGCAAGTGGCTGTCTGAGCGGGGTGTGGGTGTCTCACCTAAGACATGAATGAGTGAGCCGTTGCCAATGAGCCGCAAGTATGGTGGAGGGTAGAAGATTTCTATGTCACAGCGATAAATATCTGTGTCTGTGGCTTTCAGTCCGGACACTGTCACCTCCACAGCACCCTCTCTCACCTGAGCAGTGCACTGCACCTGAAACACACATCAAACCAGGCTTTCTCAAGTGTTTTTGTTTTTCCCTACACCTAAAGGTGCATCACAACAATGTGGAAGGCAGCAGGGCAAAACGCATTGTAGTCTTGACTTCAGCATCATCAGGGCAAAACTAAATGTAAAGCATCCTTCCTAATGGACACACAACTTTAATAATATTATGACTAAAGAATACAGTCAAGGAATTGATCATGTTTGGTTGTATATAATGTCCAAGACTCAATCTTGTATTAACAATGATGCAAAATGTTTCCTGGTTGCTGCTTGTGTGATCAAACACATTTATCTTGTGAGCTGTCATGAATATTACAACCTTTCAGAGAGGTATACTTTTATCATGTTGCCTTTGCTTTAATTTATGTCCTATAATAAGTGATGATGCATGTATATTAATGTATTATAACATTACTGAGTCTATTTGAATCAAACTGATATCATTTGATGACATTTAAACATCCTTTCATCTGCAGACTTACCGCTCCCTCTGTCTTCACACCTGTCACACTCTGTTCTGTGAAGCTCACCATGGATGAGCAGATCTCCTGGCTGCTCTGGAGGCCTTTCAGCAGAGTAACACGGAATTCCTCAGGGTCAGGGTGAGGGTATTGGGCGCTTTGTTCATCATGGGATTGGACCTGGTGGTAGGCGGGTCGGGGCTGGATGACGCATTGAACTTTTGCCGTGCCATTGTTGCTCACCACTTTGTACGGCTGGATCACCGTCACATCTGTCAGGGAAAAAAGGAAAGGTTAGAAATGGACTGGTGTGCATTGCATATTTGAGTCATCTGAGAGTTTTGACCTCATGATGAAGTCCTAAATCCAAAAGGCAAAAACCAATCTGCAGGTTGACCTTTTGAGATTTAACAGATACATTTGTAAGGCAAGCACCAAACATTTTACAGCTAATTATGCATTTTACAGGCAGATGTAAAGAATAGAAAAGGGTATTAACTGTCATTCTCTTTGATAAATCACTCCACAGCAGAATTTAATGGCTATATTTTCTTTTGTTACCCAGCGCAGCTCTGTTAAAACTGCCTTCCAAACTAAAGGCTTCACGCCCACACAGCACTGTCTTCAACACATGGAATCATAAAAACGAAACATTGTGGTTTGACTGCACGCAGCAGCTCTGCAGAAGTCTCACACGTTCCCAACATTAAACAAAATCAGGTGATTCCTTATTGTAGCCAACCAGCTGCTAGTTAGTTAACCAAACATGTTCCACCTAGTGTTTCCACGGAAAATACACATAAAATTCGTTATTAACCCTTTCATCCGAAGAAGATAAGCAAGCAAATAGCCAATGCCTCAAATTAGCAAAGTTATAAAGTGTTATTGGACACTTCGTTATTGGTTATTGGGTTATTTTAACCATAATCTGCATATAATCGCTAAGTGATCTGTATTAAATGCTAGCCTTTGACACAGACAGCCATTAAATTGCACAACTTAACGAGCGTTCAAGTTGGACTGCGGCAGTGTTTAACCAAATCTATGACAATCAATTTTCGTTTTGGAAAATATGCTTTTACGTAACAACTGGAAACTGCAGTAAACAGTTGACCTCAGTTACCCACTGGTAAAACCGTGTGTTGTTGTTTTTATGCTTCAGTTTTTGTAAACATGTTAAACAAACATGACATAACATGACTTTTAGTGAAGCTCAGACAAGCTTCAGACATAGCTAGGTTGTCTGTTTCCAGTCTTTGTGCTGAGCTAAACAGCTGTTGGCTGCAGCTCCTGCACAGATAACAAAGCACTATTTATCTTCTCATGTAACTCTCTGCCAAAAAAATAAGTGTAGTCTATTTCCTAATTACCTAATAATCATTTAGGGGTTTTAGCATTCTGGATGGTTTCATTTAGTGCAAAAATGAAGCAAGTTCCTAAAAGGCATCATACCTGTCTTCATACTTTATACTGAAATACTTATAAATACTGTAACTTCATACATGCTACATTTTGTTGAATCAGTACTATACTGTATATAATATACTTTCAAGCTAACTCAACTTCAAAATGTATAGTTTGTAGTGAGAACATATAAACATTAGTCTAACTTAAAATTATGAGTTGAATGAATGAGCATCTGTGGATTTATTCAAGTCATTCAATTAAGTTTAAGTTTTTAGAGGGATAAAACTACTAAACTTCCTACTGTTCACTGTTTGGTGGTTAAACCTCTCCACATATTCTTTTCACTTTGAAAACCTAATTTTGCGTCTTTGCTATATGTTAAATTAAGTCATGGTTGTGTTATTTTAGTCATAGCGATGCTAACCTTCACAGACTTTAGGTTAAGTTGCTATCCCTATGCACTTTGTTCTGGTTCTGGCACAAAGTAGCAGAGGTGATAAGTACATGTACTCAAGTATTGTACTTAAGTTCCATTTTATTACTTTTACTTCACTATATTTACCATTAGGTACTGTGTTGTAGGAGTAAATTCTTATAAAAGCCATTATATCTGAATAAAATGCTGATGTATCATTTGTGGATAAACCTTCTGTCACTATCTGGTGGTTAAAATCAGCCACACCTATACTGACTGCTGTTGTTGTTGTGTGTGAGTAACAACAACAATATTTTAGCCAGATATTTTCACCTTCTGTCCAAAGCTTTGATCTGGACATTCAACATTGTTTAAAATACACTGTTTTCTTAGTGGAGAACTTCCTTTTGTGCATGTTTTTACATAAACTTACTTAAACTTTACCTATGTGTACTTATGTGTAGCAAAAACAATAGTTCACTGTGTCTTGGTTGCTGAACTTGACCTAACTTACAAGAATCATTAAAATAACAGCCCTTTTCTTAGTATATTATTGGTTTAAATTAAATGAAGTGCTTGGCTGTGGAGTAAGAAAGGAGTCATCACAGGCTATGGTCATGCTTTTAGTTAGTAGAGTCTACAAATGGTCCAGCAAAAGTGTCACTTGAAGCCTTATTGAACATCTGTTGTCCTTTGTCACCTAATAGTTTAGTCTTTACACTGCTAACAGCACAACGTCATATTAAAACATGATTAAAAGTGTGTTTATACTCACCACTCCACACAGGCAGGCAGAGACACAGGACTGTCAACACAATCCATTCCATCATGTAGTGAGTCAGGAACATCCTACAGTATTTCAATACAGTTACACAATAAGTCACCTACAAGTCACAAAAGGCTAGTGAGCTCACACTGAACAAAATTCATTGAAATACAGCAAAAACAGTGAAACTCACCTTTATAGTTTGTGCTTTTCCCTCAGCTGTCATGGAAACTGTTGTACAGGAAGTGATGACGATGTTTTGCCAGTAATAAGAGACGGCAGGGTTGTTACTGCGGCTCTGCAGGAAAGCTGAGAAGAACAAATTTCAGCAATTTTATTGCATTTCGGCATCAATAGCCTCTGTATCTAAAAACAAAACGAATCTAAAAATCTTAAACATTGCACACTGATGGTGTGTTTTTGTGTATGGGCAAAGTTACATGACAGTTAAAGTCCAATAAAAGGTAAAAACTGAAACCAGTTAGTTTAGTCAGTACATTAAAGAAGAAACCGACTTCAAACATGTTAATAAGAAACCTGTGAACTTATGTTTCAAAAGAATCCTTCTGTTCTAACACTATGGAAAACATGCAGCTAGAGAGGGGGTGAAATCTGTTAGGTTCAGCATTTTTTCTTTTCTGTCAGAAACCTGAGTGAAAAAAAAACTGTTAATTTTATCACTCCGCACCAAGTATATGTCAAAACGGAACAGTTCTCAACAAACTTCCAATATGTCAGATGTCACAAGTCCACACTGGTCCTTTCATCCAAAAGCCATCAAGACTCTGAAGTGAATTAAACTTTATTCTTCTCTTGCCTCATTCAAATGTTTCAATGGTTCTCAGTGGGAAATTGAGCTATCGATTCAAGAATGTTCTTAGAACAGGTTCATGTGCCTCAGAAATCCATTATGCCAAAGGCAGATTCATGTAATTCTGTGAGACTGAGATGAATTAAATCACTGAATTAATCATGACACATGATTTGTTCATATAGAAACTTTTTCAGGGTTAATATTTAAAATCCAGCTCGATCAAGTTGGATAAAATAAAGAATGATGAAGAACCCTTCATTCTGAACTATTTTTGGAAACTCCAGGGAGTCTAGATTCCTGAAAATATCTGGTCCAAGTATGAAAATGTTCTCAAGCATTGAAAAAAAAAAGTACTTATTATACATAACTGGTAAATCTCACCTCATTTTTCATTTTTCTTCTCTGTTGCAGATGATATGGTCCATCATCCATCATCCCTGTGTTAAAGCATGATATTTAGGAACAGTTGCATACTGGTAACAAGCAGTTAGTAAGTGATTTTAATGGATACAGCAGCAGTTTATACTGTTCAGCCCCCTCAACACAATGTGCAAGTATTACTCTTCTCTGTGAGCTTTTCTTTGCTCAAAACATTCACTTGTGTTCCATGGAAAATAGAGAGAAGAATACCGCTCTTCGCTTGTTCAATAACAACATGAAACTTCATAGCTCATGTTTGTTTTTATTGTTTGCTTACATCTGTGACTTTGGTGAAGATCAGATCCCATTTTCACATTTCATGACCAATTTGTACAGATGTCATTATCTTCCACTATTCTCAACTGTTACTCACACAATGACATCTGATAAGGGTCCATTCAGCCCCGTAGCACCATTTTACTACCGCAAGACGTGTAAAACTCAGGCAAAACTTTATGCCAGTCTTATCTGTTCCTGGCTCCCAAAGCTAATTCCACCAGCAATTTGAAAAATGCACATATCTTAACATTAATATAATAATATTAAGTGCTGCAGGAGCATCGTTTGGGCTACTGGTACAAGGTGGGCTATGTTTCCTTTTTTACATTTCTGTGAAAAAAGAACTAATATATTTAAATATCTCTCTGCAATGTCCTCAGAGCTTCTGCATGCATCACAAATGGGTCTCAAATGCACAAATAGCAAAATAGTAAAATACAGTCTCTGCATCAGAAGCAGAAAAACAGCATGTGATAAAGGTGTATCACAAGAAAAGAGTCAGATCTTAGATTCATTCATTAAAGAAACAAAACACAGAACACGTGCTGATTGCTGCATGAACACTGCCTCTATAAATCTGGGTAATGTAGGAATATATGCATGTAATGGACTGAGCACGTCCACACTGGAAAACCTTCTATCTTGCTTATAAGTTCTTTAAAAGCACCATCAGATCAACATCATCATCAAAAACTGAAATTTAACGTGTATGATGCAATCAAAGTTTATCTTACATGTTTGAAGGGGATGGTTTATTTGTGACAGTTTGTTCTTCTTTGGAATAATAAAATCATTTTAGCAGTTTCGTCTTTGTTCATTTCTATTTCATTGATCCCCAAATGCACTTTACTATGCAATGATATTGTGCAAACAGTGGAAAATGGCTAATTATAAAGTATAAGTAGATAATAGTGAAAGTGCTGATGTTATGAGATTCTGTGTTTTCCTGACGTCACATCTGCCTGGAAACACTTTGTGGGGTTAAGCCCCATTCTCACAGAGCTGACTGAAATTACAGTCAGCACTACAGTCTTCAGTCACCCGGAAAATGGTGGTTTATTTCTGCTGCTGTCATTGTTTCAGCACGGTTCGGTCTGAAGTGCAAAAATATAGACAGTCAGTTATTCAGTCACTCTCTTAATGTGTGGAAAATTCATCTCATTAAGACATTTCTGTGTAGTTTACGCAGCATCCAATAAACCAAGAGTCTGAATACTCAGAACATGCCCTTGTGTGGTATTATTAACATGTGAGCAAACCCTGATTTACATAGAGGGAAATAAAGAGAATCAATGACTTTGCATGAAATTTGAAGTTTCTTTCCACTGGTGTTGTTGCTGTAAACTTGATTCAATGTTTCTTGTGAAAGAAACTCTTCACACAACTGTCGAGGAACGTGAAGTCACTGTAGTTTATAACTGGAACATGCATGTGAGCAAAAATCATGCTGTCATCTAACTAGACTTTAGATGTTTTTCACCATTTTCCCCTCAACAGAACGACTTCTTAAGGTTGTTTCCCCATGTACATTTAATCATGATCAAGTAACGTTGACGAAGGGGGGCAGACAAAAACTGTCCATCTGATGATGCTTGGTGAAGACCCGAAGTGTATTCTCTGAAAGTAAAAACGTGCTGTTACTCAACATTTTATAATGAAACTCATTGAGTTTGCACGCAACGTTTCTTTACACGACTAGTCAAAAGTTTCAGTACTATACATTCTCCTACAATAATACCTTTGTGAGGTTAAAATCTGGGTCGCCATGTTGTTTTTTGTATAGTTTAATGTATCAAGGTGAAGTTTCACATCATATCTTTTTATCTTAAATCCAATGTTTTCATGCTACAGCAAACATGAATGAACTGGCGCTGCCCCTCCAATACTTTGTTTGTGTTTATGCTTGTGCAATATGAAGCCATGATTGCTGTGGGATGGTTCTGTAATTAGGGCCATGAGAATTTAAAGATACAATACAGATATAGAAAAGGTTGTGAAACCCTGCTTAAGTTTCAGAGAAACAAGGAATTCTGCTACCTTTGTGGGAGTAAAAGTACCAATTACAGCCTTCTCGAGCTGCGTGCCTTTGCTGTGCTAATTCTGGGATTTGTCTTATCTCTGTGTCCATGTATGTAAAAATCTACTTTAAAGAAACAACTTCCTCAGCACACGTTAAATCACGTTAATATCTGGCATTAATTTTTACAAATAGCAGCAAATAGAGGGAGTACTCTGATTGTTCTGTCACTGCTGAACTACTATAAGTCTCTTTTCTTTGTTATCTCTCAGTCTGTTCTGTTGGCTTCAAGTCAAATATCAAATTGAGTTTTTAGATTCTTTTATATGTTTTTAAATTAAATCTTTTTAGAACTCATCTGCCACAGGGATAGGGCCAGGAGTCTTAGCTGTGTGAAACAACCACTTATATCTTTTCCAGATTAGTAAGAAAAGGTGATTGTGCCTTTACTGTAGTGATCCCAAAGCATCAAAACAGCCTTTTAATCTCAGTCAAAGACTCATTATCCAGACATGTCACCATCTGTGTAAAATAAAGGTCTATGATTCACAGTATATTAACATCTGTGGCCATTTCTGTTTTGGAACAATATAGTACTTCAATGCAAACGTTAACACAACTGTACCCTTTTTCACGAGGGTTGTGTCATTTTTCCTAAAATAGGAAATTCCATCAGCATCTGTACGTTACCAAAATCAGATATCAGTTCTGCAGTTACTAACTGATTGAATCTACTTTGGCAGCAATAGCCTCAAAAAGAATTCCTGTCAACTGTGAGGGAACATTTATTTCCATGTTTATAATGTTGTGTAACTGAATAATGCAATTGTCACCGTTTCGGCCTGGCACCCAGCCAGCTTTGGATTCTCCCAAGGTCTTCCTCTCCTTCTCCCTCTGGACACCAGCCACTTCTCTCCCTCTGCTCCCAGTCACTGATTGCTTATTGGCTCCACCTGTGTTCCCCTGTCTCTACAAAAACTCTCCTCAGTCATCTCCCCTCTGTCAGATCGTCATCATTCCCCTGCCTGCTACACAACCTGCCTGCTACCAACCTGCTCGCTACATAACCTGCCTGCTACGAACCTGCCCGCTACACAACCTGCCTGCTACCAACCTGCTCGCTACCAACCTACTTGCTATCAGCCTGTTTTCGGCCCTGCTCCTGCTCGTCCTCCTCAGCCCTGTTTTCTTTCCCCGTGGATCATCTGGACTTTGCCCCTCCTCTAAACTTTGGACATTTGTTACCTGGTTTTCTGTGAGTGTTTTCCTGCTATTGAGCAGTGATTTTCTTTTGTACTTTGGTTGCTTGTTTGTTACTTTGTTCCCTGCAAAATTGGTAGTTTTATTTTGTTACTTTGTCCTTGTGTTTTTGCCTGTTTTTGTCGTGTCTGTTGTCACCCCCCCTTAGTTCCTTGTTTTGTGTGGCTTTTAGTGAATAAATCTAGTTTTTCAGTCATGCCTGCCTCGTCCTTTTTCCCTTAATTCGTGACAGCAATGGGATTATGACACAGCCATTGTTGACCTGATCGCACAGGACACAATCAGACAGACCAGAGGAAGGAGGTGATCTGTTGGAGCGCTGTAGAGACACCACAACGACAAACAATAAAGACCATCCATCCCACAAGCCGTTCAACAGCTTCAGTATTTAAGGCAGAACAAAGTTTGCTGGGACACTGTTGCACCTCGCTGATGCAAAGTTTAGGCTGGTGACATTAAGTTTTTTCTGGTCTGGAGGTGGAATAATGGGTGGAGAGAAATGAATGGCAGCAATGCAAACATTCCTGTAAATACAAGCAGTCACACTTTATAAATAACTTTACACAGAATATTAACTTGGCACTAACATAAACTTCAGCATGGAAACACAGAACATGTAGCAGAAGGAACAGAGCAATCGTCACACAATACTACTTCAGAGCATCCTGTATGTTATGGCTATAGACACACACACACAATCTGTGTGTATCACTCTGCTGTATTTTGAATTACCAAACAAATTTCATTGTGACATCTATAAAAGATTTTATCTGAGCAGCTGCAGACGAAGAAGAGTTATCATATTCATTCTGCAAATATTGACTCTGCTTAGAAACTGCCTCGCTATCGGATAATTTCCTGTGAAGGCATGAGAACAGTTGGTTGGTAGTTATGATAATCTATTATTATCACACACACACAAGTTGCATTTCCATGACCTGTAACATATCTTCTAGTCATTTCTGCAAGTCATGTACCTCATGCATGAGGCATTTCTGAAATATTCAAGATGTAATTTGACTAAATATGAAATTACTCACGTCTCACTGTAACCTGATAAAGAACTCTATTTTACATTTTACACCAACGCAACAACCAGCGACTCAAAATGAGCAGTTAGTCATGACTGTTGCAATTATTGCTGCTGCAATAAGAAAACTTTACAGTGCAACAAAACTGTGCTGATTTGTCAACCACAGGTAAAAAAGCGAAAGAGTAGGAACTCTTTCAGCATAGATTTCAATAACTCAAACAACGTTATTCACACAAAATACATACTGGTCTATGCAAATCACCATTGATGTGTCAAAGGTAACGGACTCCACCTGGCCAGGTGACTGTTGTCTTTAAGGTTTGGATGAAACATTGGTTCAACCGTGTAGTAATCACAGCAATTTTGATTCATACACCCCCAATTTTAGGGGCTTATAAATATTTGGGAACACCATCAATTATGTGGACTCAACATAATCAGCCGGGATTCAAATCCCAGTCTCCCATAAGGAGGGGGGCAATGTTGTCACTACACTAGTCAGTAGTGTACCCGTAGACGTCACCCTACTGATGCTCTGCCAGGCTTTGTACTGCAGCACATCACCATCACTCAGTATCTTCTTGTATTTTGGGGGGGGGTTTGCCTTCAGCAAGTAAAACAGCTAGTTCAGGTCAGGTGAGTTACAATTATGACAAAAAGTTGAACACATAATACATTATTTTAAATATAGATTTTACCAATAGTTGTGTTGTGTTGTGTAAAATTTTCTGTATGTACATGATATGTATTTTATGGTGAATGTTGAAATCCTGTTGTGTTCCTTATGTGACGTTATAAAGGTTTCTAGGTTTTTACGTGTCCATACATCAACTTACGATCAATACATTCCTCATTCTTTCATCTGCTGTTAAAGGATTATTTTTCCATATTGTTTGACGTTATTATGTGAAATATACATAAAACTGTTTGAATAAATATTTGTACATAAAATGAATCATGACCATCAGCTCCTTCTTCCACTTTAAAACACTTTGAATTCCACACAGAGATCTTAGACTTGCACAAAACGTTCATACTTTCACTAGCTGTGGTCATTTTTGTTATCATTGCCATAAATAGTTGTTAAGCTTTGCATTGTTTCCTGAGATCTGCAGGCCTTGTGTTCATATAGATGTTTGTATCCTCCTCCTTGTGACTCTTCAGCTTCCTCTGAGGAATACAGAGAACTTTTATTATATTGACAAATTACGTTAAACCAGGGTTCAATCAGATCGATTATTATTAGTCTTACCCAAATAACAATCGCAATGCAGGACAATGACACATTATACAGCAATAAGACACCACATGTTGTCCACATCACCACCTCTGGTATGACTGGAGACCAGTCTGGACAGCTCTGATTGACTCGTAGTGCAGTGCTGTTAATCACTGGCAAAGGCTGCTTTTCTGTAGATAAATCAGAATTGTATTAAATCCATGATGCATATATACAGTATAATATAATATCAATTAGTGTATTATGTGACTTTTTGTACCGAGCAGTTTGACTTCAGTGGAGTGACAATCCTCTCTAAATGGTGGAGGATAAAGGATCTCCCTCTTGCAGGTGTACACTCCATTACTACTGACTGGAACTTCTAATTTAATAGTGTAGAGCCTGTCTTTGGAATCAGACTGCTGTATACAGAGACAGAGAGAAAAAATAAAAAGACACTTAATCACATACTTATTAGTTGTTGGTTATATTTTGGATCATTGATCTGAATCTACAAAATAACTAGTAACTAGGGCTGAGGGGACAAAGCCATAAGGATAATTCTTGCGAAGTTGACAGATTGTGGACAGAATTCATTAACTATCCAGGACCCAAGCAAGTGCTGGTGGTCCTGTTTAAACCAGATCTCGACAACAGATCTTAATGAAAAAAAAGGAAGAGACCCAGTGATACCACATGTAAAAGCTGACTTTATTTCTAAGGACATAATTCCATCAGTAGGCACAGTTGAAGTAGAAGTAAAAGGAAACTTTGAGCTTCATAGAAAAAGTGATTTTTATAAATGTTGACAGCCGTACTAGTGACTAAAATCAAATATTTCCCTCTTTTAGTGCAGTAAAGCAGCAGGAAGAGCACATGCATTTGAACACTGCACATATAAAGTACTTGTGTAAATTTCCACCACTGTTTGTGTGTTTACCACCCTGCTGCAGTTCAGCGTAACCCTGTTGTGGTTCATCAGTCACCCAACTGTGATATCAAGGTTTTGTACCAACCACATCCTGAATACAAATCTTTAGCAAAAACAAGATTTTGAGTTGTTCCTCAAAGAGTAAATGCTTCCATAAATAATAAACATGCTTGTACTGACAACTAGCGGCGATCACTATCATGCATCGTCCACAGCCTGTGGTTCAGTGATGAATCATGGCTCGGTGAGGTCACCAGTAGAACAGGCAAAATAAAACACAACCAGCTGTGATCCTGGGTCCAGGAAACATGAACCAGTAAGTTTAGCAAGTTCATCCATGTTTGCAAATCTAAATAAACTCGTTAAACAGTAACTACGCCCTGGTTCAAATCCAGTTTGTGCTGCCATCTAGTGGCCAGCCAGTGTATGGATCACCCACAGTCTATGAAGCGGAACGCGACTTTGATGTAATCACGCTTGTGTGTACGGGATTTATTTGTGTGACGTTTCTCTCTGCAGAAACCCCCACTTGTTTGAAATTTGCTCAATACAGAAGCAGAGGTGAGATTCTGTGGCTTCCTACTGTGGTGGAGCTTCATCAGTTCTTGTAACCTGTGAGTGGCGCTCAGTAAAGGAGCAGAGATGGACCCTGCAAACTGAAATATCTATGATCACAACATTTTAAATACTAAAAATGTTTCTAGGAGTAGATGAAATCTGTCAATCGCAGAAACCCACTGACCACAGACACCTGTAGTGAGTCACAATTACACGATGTCGTAGCCCACACACTGTAGACACACACACACTAACCTTGTCTAGTTGTAATTTGCTGATGTAGCTGTCATCTGAGAGGAGCTGGTAGCTGAGCTCCTTGGTCTCAGTCATGATAGGTGGACAGGAGATGAATACTTTACTGAGGTTTGACACTTTGATCATCGGTTGAACTGTCAGACAAACAGTCAGCTGTCAGTATTTGTCACATGTTAAATTTACAACACATCGACACACAGACTCGGTCTGTCAGACGTCAGCTGAGTTGGTTAATTAATGCATTAAAAATAGTTATAATTTAATAAACTACACACACAATATTCATCAGTGCTTAAAGAAACCCAGTGTATCTACTGTATGGCTCACAGTTTCTTTATTTTTGAGGCTTTAACCACATTTTGTTTCTGTTCTGTTTTTACTTAAAAAACTTTAAATGCAATAATTTTATTTGTAGCTGAGTTCCTTTTCTACTGTGGCTACCTTTACATAAATTAAGTATATGAGGATATCTGAGAAAGATCCCGATGCAGAACTTAGATTGTTTCTATGAAATTCTGTGGTTAAATGTTTAGCAACAACAAAATGTAAGTGAACCTTTTGGAATTTCATGCTTTACTGCATTAATTTGTCATGAACATGATCTGATCTTCATCTGATATGTAAATATAATGTGCCTAAAATACTAACACAAAAACATCTGATGTCTTTATTGAGAACAACCATAAAACCTGACAGTGGAACCCATAGTGGAAAAAGTATGTGAACCCTTAGAATAATAAGATTCAGGCATTTTTTGTGGATCAGAGCTACTTTGACTGAGAAAAAACACTCAAACTTTTTGAGTTTGCTCCACACAAGAAGAAGTCGCTCATATGAGGCACGTCTCACCAAGATCTATGATCAAGAATTGTTGATTTACATAAAGTTGAAAAGGATTACAAAGTGATGTCTTTAGAAATTCACCAGTCTACAGTTAAACAAACAATCTACAAATGGAGACATGGACTGATGAAACTATATTAGACTGTGTAACTATTTGCAAAGAACACACAGCTCTACATCTCGCATAAGAAGATCTGAATTTTTTGTGTTAATATTTTAGGCACATTTTATTTGTCAATACTATTGACTCAGATGAAGATCAGATCATGTTTGTGACAAATTAATGCAGAAAACCACTAAATTTTAAAAGGTTCATATACTGAACACTAACCTTAACCACAACTGCAGCAACCAAATATCATGATACACTATAACATAAACTAATAACGACATATTAAAATGCATTTTTTGGGCAGTGTGGTGGTGAGTTGTCCTGGGTATACCCCACTTTCAAACCATCATGACCCTCAGCAGTTCAGATGATGGATGGATCTTTTAACATGTAACCTGACATTTCACAGGAGTAAATAAACCAAACGATGTCAAGTGGAGACTAAATAACCATAAAACAAACTCCTTTACAAAGGAACCTCACTGTTTTAAAACAGTCTGACCTGGCAACACTGGAAAAGAGGTAAAAGCATGACTGGCCCTTTGTGGTCTCCCTCAGTGTAATAGCTGTAAAGTGCAATTGCCACCTATGATTATGTTAATTATGATTATGCTACTACAAAAGCAGCCATGAAACTACTCTGCACGGCTCCGTCCTGCGTGCTCAGTGACAGCGGTGCAGAACAACTACACGTGGTGATCTGCTTGAAGGTTTTGGTGACATCCCTGCTGGGATTTTCCCCCAAACTAACCTTTTATTATTGTAACAGGAAAGTTATGGATGTTATATCACGATGAAATCATTACAGAGTGAAGCTTCATGTTGCGTTTGCGCCACAATGCTTTGAAAACATGGAAAGGGATGTTTTTGTATTTGTTCCTACTCTGAAATTGCACGTTTTAGTTTAAATGGCATTTAAAGTCTGTCCAACGTAAGAACACGATTACTTGAGTGAAACCTTTCTACCTATCAGTCGGGGTGTGAAGTAAAACGCATCTTTGAACCCATTAACCGGTTTATTTTTGACTTCTGTTTCCCCCCCCCCTCTCTCTCTGACGTCTGATTTGGGATTATTGAGAGCACATCAAAGTCCTCGCAGTCACTCTGAAAGTTATGGCTGGTTTTAAAATCCCTGAAAGAGCAGTTTCAGCCTTGACTACACACAAAAAACGGAAGTGAAATAATATGAAGCAATTTCACCAAAAACTGCCTCTTCTTACCTGAGCACCCCGTGACGCCTCCATCACTCAAACACAACACCAGCACCCCCAGGAGCCACGCTGTCATCTTGACTCCCCGATCGGCTGCTGTCGATGGTCAGTCTGTGGCGAGGGAGCTTTTCTTCTCCTTCAGTGACTTTGACACTCACTGCAGCAAAGTGGATGCACTTTGTCAAATATAATCTCTCTTCAGACAAACTAAAAAGAAATGTGTGACATGTGAATCAGATTGGAACACTTCCTGTGTGAGGCTGTGAAACCAAATTATTCACAATGTAGCCACACGTGCAAACACACAAACAGACAAACCTGCAAACAAATGAAGCAACATTTATTCTCGTCTTCATACATCTAGAAGAACACATGCATGCACGCCAACATACTGCTCAATGTGCACATCCACCCAGCATGCAACAGGAATACAGTCTCCCCATGCACACACACATACCAGAGGTTATACACCACAAAAATACCCACATTTAGTTGTCAGAAGATTTCATCACACCTCTCACTTTTTTTAAGGAACGCTTTCTGAACCTGAGCGTAAACTAACATCTACGGGTTTACAGTAAATCACTCAGTTAGTATTTATGTGTCACTGTCCCCTGTTTAACTTTAACTAATGTGCAGTCAACTTTAACTTTGTTGAACTGTTCAAATGTTCTTTTTTAATGTGACATTTGATATGGTGGGAGGAGGAATGCTGTCTATTGTGGAGGCGTTGATTTCATTCTTTCTAGAGAAAGGAAATTGAAGTGCAATCAGGTAACAGAGAAAGAAAAAGCCTTAAACAACAGCTCCGACTGAATCCAAACAGTCCACATGTGGGGTTTTCAACAAGAAAACTGGTTCATCAGTCCAAACAAGAAGTGTCACACTTCTTCTAGAAACTTTAAAGTGTTGCAGAAATCACAATCACAAAATCCTCTGATTCATCAGTGCATTTTCATCCATTTTGATGTGTTTACAACGTTTAGTTTAATGTGGTAACTGGTTCAACTTGTGCATTGGACTAATTGAAATTGTCCGAAACCTTTTATCTTTTTAACTTCATGCAAATGTGGCTCTTTGTTGCTAAAGGTTTGAAGCAACAGTGTGAGCGTTTTCATGTGTAATCCTTAAACAGACCACATTCAGGTTGTTGCACTCTGTTGGTTCTAACTAGATTTTCTCTTTGGTTTGGTTTTATACATAAAAACAGAAGAATAGTTTTGTCTCATGGGTTAAATTAATCTTGGGTGCGAACCAGAAAGAAAACACAGGAAGAAGATCTTGTTCTGCAGTAGTGAACAGCATCTCCACGTTATACGAGACAGGGAAAAGGTCTTTAAGTGAGCTGCAAAGTGGACCAACAGAAAACAGACTCTTCTCTTTCTTCAGCTCTGACGAGGCCTCATTTCGCTTTCTGTTCACACTACAGTGGCTCTGGAGCTCTCAGTCGTTTGCTGCTTTGGATTATGGGTACCAGGTGAAGTGGAACCGTGAAGCGAGTTCATTTCGAGGTCTGAAAAGCGCAAGTGTGAAAACACAGTTAGATAAACAAGATCTGGTCAAAACACACACCTCCCAAACTCCCCTCTGATGTTAATACTCAGCGGTTAGTGGTTTCTGCCGCTGCCTCACAGCTCAGACGTTGACCACCGGGGGCCTTTTATATGTCGACTTTATGTGTTCTGCGTTGGTTTGCTCTAAAAACTAGCGGTTACGTTTCTACTGACTCGAAACTGCCTGTAGGTGTGAGTTTAAATGCCAGCTCTGAAATAGGGTGTAGTACAGCTTTAACCCAATAACAGCTGGGACTTCAGCACCAAACCTAAACAGGAAAAGCACCTCAGACAGTGGATGGACAGGCATTAATATGCAGCAGTTTGTGCCTTTAGTGTTTGTAGGATTGAGTAAGAAAATTGCACTCGGTCTTGGTTTGTTTAGGATTTGTTCATCAGCCGTATTATTAGAAGAGTAACATAATTCAACAACTAAACACTTAACTGCTGTCGTCTTCCTCTCTGAAGTGGCAGCACACAATATTAAAATGTAATTCATTTACCATTGAAATGAAGATGCTTTGTTCAAGTACATTCATTAAAAATAAATCATATGTAAAACTCTTGCTTGTGTCTAGTGGTTGGTGCATGTACGCACATCACTGTCACGAGAAGAGACCACACCAGACTTTGGTGTTATTATAATAACAATAACAGTTATTACTGTATATTAGTTGTATATTATCTTAATTTTATGTTACATTCATGTATTATATCTATATCTACTAAGTTTTATTTAACTACATTTGATGTATTAAATTTATTTTTATAGTTTTTTAGATTTTATGTTTTTTTACATGTATAAACATGAAATGTAATTAATTTCCATTATTTATATTGATTTTAATTTATATCAGTTCTTTGATATTTAAAAGGATTGCCATAATGTATTATGTAAATTCATCTCAAGTGTTGAATGTGGGTCACAAACAAGCAGTAAACTGGGTTCCTGCCTTTGAAAAGCTGCAGAAACTGAGCTGACAAGGATTCAGCTGCTCTCTACCTCTGGTCGGAAACCAAATTCACCCTGCACACTGCTTTGCACAAACAAACGAGTCCCAATAGGGCAGCCCCGGACGGCCTTACAGCCTCTAGGCCGTCAGATGGAGAGGATGTCAGGCCAGTGATGTCATACAGATTTGAAGATTTTCTGTAGAACGGAGAAGAACTGAGGGGAAAAATTTGAATTCCTTTTTCCTTCAGTTTTCTATTATAAGACAACAGGGGACGTCCCGCTTCAACTGACTTCGCCTCCAGGTTAAAAGCCTGCCTGCCTCCGTCTGTGTGTATGATTTACCTGTGGCTCATCGTACTCTGTTTCATAATGAAACAAAAATGACGTTTTTGTTTGTACTCAAACCTCAGGATGACTTAAAACTGTGGTTTTAAATTTGAAGCATTCTTATGAATTTGCAGTGAAAAGGTCAATAATCGTGAGTGACGATGGTCCCCACCTACTCAGCGTAACACACATGCACAAGAAAGGGGCGTTAACCCTGTGGTTCACAGCTGCAGCTTGTATCATCTCCACTTCCTTCCTAACTGCTGCCGGTAGGATCCCTTCAATAGATGTATGTGCATGTGTGCAATATGTTTTCTTCATGGGTTTCCTCCGTGCAGAAGCCCAGGACATCACTGTAACATGTTTAAAACTCTCTTAACTCTTTACTTGGATATACACTGTGTGCATACTGGATTTTTCCAGGGGGGAGACGGATACATTTGTTTTCTTTACTCTGTGGCTGATCCTTTTTGTGGAAAAACACCAGACACTAATGAAAGTTGTCTTTCATACGTCCTGAGGAGATGTTAGGTTATATGTTATTTAATGTTGTTAACAAATCTTGGACACTTGGACGTCTGTGAATGCAGAACCTGACTTAGCCTCATCATTTATCTGCACCATAGTTGGCCCAGAACTATTATTAACACATCAGTGAGTCCCACTGTCACACAGGGTGACATGTTTCCCCATTAGAAAACATACTGACACTGTAGTTTGTGTATAAACAGCTCCACAGACGGATAATGGCATCGCGCTCGCAGTCTCCGGAGAGTGGATCCTGTAAAGCAGAGCACACTGTGCCTGCTCAGACATGCACTCGTGTTTACATTGCTTCACTAACTGTGCTCCATATCACTCCATGCTGACCTACGTGTGCTCACATAATTACTGTGTCAGGTCTGAGATCTGGAGCTGATACTGGAGGAGCTGCAAAATGAGGGAGAGCTCAGACATTTCCAGAGTGTTTGATTTTCTAAAACCAGGTGAGCGAGTAAAGAACAATCAGCTGAGTCCTGTTGGCTGTTTTGAGTCTGTGGAGCTGTTCATGGATCAACTGCTGCTGCTTGTTGATCCTGTTCCACAGCTTCACTGTGCAGCTTCTACACAGACCACTAGAGGTCAGGCTTTGGTAGAAAAGCAGTTCAAGTGTTGATTTGTTTCTAGTCAAATGTTATTGTGAGGAGAATTTAGACACAGCTCTCAGCCTCAAAGCTCTTACTGAGATTTAAGATTGGGCCCAGGTTTCAGGTTGGAACTAGATTGGAGAAAGACGTTTAGTTGTCAGGATGAAGAATCCAGTGTTTCAATTAGAGTTTTCACAACTATAGAAAGAGAAATGTGTGTGAAAGATGATTATTATTATTTATTAACATCAAAGCAGAACATAACAAAGCACAGTCGGACCAATAGAATAGAATAGAATAGAATAGAATAGAATGACCTCATCAGGGCTGATTGGCTGAGCCTCATTTCTGGGTTGGGCAGAACAGGAAACAAGGCACCGGGAACGCGCAGGACAGGGATGCGCGCTCCCTTTGAGGTTTTTGGACCTGATGTAAAGTTGAGGATACTTCAAGGAACAAGCTCATACACCGGAAATGAGGCAATTTCAGCTTCACAATTAAACACTAACAGGGTCCATTGCTCTGTGTGAATATACGTCAGAATTCATTTGGCCTTTGTAAAATTACTTTTACGACCTGCAGATAAATAAACATTTCTCTCTTTTAAGAGTTTTACACCTGGATTCATTAACAAGATGGAAGTGAACAGTCAATTAGACAAGTTAATCCATCAATATCACAGCGATCAATCATCAATAAATGATGGGAATGATCACTTACTGATAACTGAAGCTGCATTTATTTGAAAAGTGTGTTGCTGTGTGTTGTTTATTTTATTTTACTTTATTTAAATAAACATTGCGCCACTATGAGGGCTTTTATTGTGAAAGGCAGAGCCGGAACCCCCTCCTGCCTGCCTGCACCTTGACCCGCTGGTAGCGGAGTGGGGATTCAGAGTGGCAGCAGGGGAATCGGGGGAAATCTGGGATATCTGGGAAAGGGGAGTCGGTGAAAACCGGGACTAAACCGAAGCCTCGACCGTGACTTTGCGGGATTCCCACCGGACACCTCTCCCGCATCTCCCCGCGTCTGGCTGCGGTTTTTCTCCCAGAAACCTCCCGGATCCGCACGGTAAGTGGCTCGATTCCCCCTTTTACCTAAACGCATCTCTATCCCATCGCATTGAGCCTCCCTTTTTGTTTAATCAAACCCGTCTCAGTCTAAAGGTCCACACTGAGACCAGGACTGAGGGCTGCACACAGAGACCGGATCCTTTAATTAACATCCGCTGCGATAAAAACCAATTAATCCCGTGAGTGGCTGCATGTGTGTGCAGAGAAAGGAGCAGGAGCAGGAGCAGGGGTGGGGGTGACAGAAAACGACAGGCTTCACCTAAAAAGGGGGACTTTCATTCGCTGCAGCTGATTCAGTGCATTTCAGCCGAGGCTGCATCTTCATGCATTGCTCCGGTTTTTGTCCGTGTTCGTGGTGCATGTGTGTTTTTCCCGGTGCTGTATTAAACGCCGCAGGGGCCTGCAGGGCGCACACTCCCGGCCTGGGTGCGCAGGTTCGCCGGGGAGCAGCAGCCGGCTGACAGCGCCTCTGCAGCCGGAGTATTTGCGTCTGGTGCTGCAGCCCGGAGGCCAGGCGTGCGGGGCTGACACCAGCAAGGCGTGGCATTATATAGCATTACCAGCTTTGGGCGTGTTCCCCCCGCAGCTGCCACACAACTGACTTTTAAAGTGGATTCACGTTCACTTGCTGCACAGATATGTGACCTGACCATTGAGTGCTGCTGTTATTTCTAATTAGATCAAAAAGCTCAGGGTCCGAGTGTCATTTAAAAATTCAGCATCATCAGACATGCAGGCCTGCCATCTGCCTGTCTGCCTGCCTGCCTGCCTGTCTGCCTGCCTGCCTGCTGGTCAGCCTGTGTCAGGGGCACCTCTGTCCTCTGACATCTTGCAGGTAAACCCATCTTACTGATGTTTTCCTACTGACTTTGCTGATTATCTAATTTCTGCTGGAGGAGTTTACGCTGAGGTGAAGGTGTTATAGTGTTGTAGATGTTGTAGATGTTGAGCTCACCCTGTCAGCTGGGTGAGCTCATGTTTAATGGTGGATAAGTGGTGATTTCTAAATCTCTTATTAGACGTGTGTTTCTGCTGATTTTACATTTAAATGACGTCTTTGTTGCTTTATAATGTACATTATATTCATGGCACCTCACATGCATGTAGTCATGTTATAATAAATGTGAGAGTTTAACCTCAAACTGGTTTTATTCTAATACTTACAATACTTATAATAATAAGTACTTGGAATACATACAGACCCACTGTTGCTGCCTTCAGGTGCGACCAAATTGCCTTGTTTTCCTGAATTTTGACCTCGTTTTTGCACTTAAGAACATCTGTATAGAAAAGACACATGTTCTCCCAAGACGTCTGCTACGTGCTGGGAAAGATACGAGGACTGCTTGTTGAAGTGTGATTCTAAACACTTGTTCAAACATTTAGCGTAGTTTGTTTTAACCACGTTTACTCGCAGTTGGTGGCGACGGGGGATCCTCCCTCAGTGCAGTGATCTGTAACGAGGGCCGTCAGAGTTGAAGTGTAGTCATTCTGACAGACTTGAGACGTCCCACCTCTCTATCACACTTGCGTGATGTAAAGTGGGGCAGAATCCAGAATCCTCCAGTGGTGTTGAGGGTTAACTGGAGTATAAAAATCCCTACTGCCCTACTTCAGCTGAAGGCTGCTCTGAGGAGCCAGTCAGCCTGAACTACACATCTGAGACCTCGTCTACAATAAGCTGCTTCATATGGCTTCATCAAAAAGAATTCAGAAAAAGGAAGTCCAGCTTCATTTCCTGAAGTCGAACTACTTTTAAGAGTGAGATGCTGCGCTGTGGACACCATCTTGTTTGATTGCTGATATCACAGATTTCTACAAAGCTCTGTTTTCTCTGTGCACGCTACAGTTCTCAGGTTTAGACACTTCAGAGGCGGAGAGGAAAACAGCATTTTAATTTGGATGAAGACCTAAAAGGAGAGTAAAAGATGCTTTTACAAACTTAGCCGCATTAATGTAGACGAGTCTGACACTTTGGTTAGTGCTGATCCTAGACCTGTCTCTGCACTGCACATGTCAGTTATCTATCTAATAGATAGATAATCATACAAACACACACAGGCGATAATTAAGGAGTTTGACTCCACTGCTGTTTGTGTTCGGGTTTTCATAGGTGCTGTTCTTTTCTTTACTATAGATGCACTTCCACCAGGGGAACTTTCTTTTTGAAGTAAAGGTCCTTCAGTTCCACCCTAGGAACCATTGTCTAAATTGAATTCCAGGGAGATAGTGGAGATACGGTTCTATTTCCAGTCCCCAACAAAACTCCAGATGATCCAAAATACAGCAGCATGTTTCATTTTTTAACAGCCAAATAGGTCCCACTGGCTTTGCACTGGCTTTGCACTGGCTTCCAGTAGCTATTTGCATGAGATTCAAAGCTCTGTGGTCAACTCAGCAGCACTTTGCTACCTGAACACCGTCGTCTAGTTGTACAACATACAGTGAATTGTATGTAAACACTCTTCTAGTGTTGTGTTTAAAAGAAATCTGTTTTGCAAAACAGAAAATGACATAAAAAGTCCAAACGTGCCTTTGGAACGTCATTGAGGACGACACCCCACAACAAAGGTTTGGTTTTCTAGCACTGTTTTTATCCCCATCTGTATTTTGTTGAAATGTTTTGCAGCTGTGAGCGGCACCCCCGTTCTGTTTGCATTGCGTTGTGATAAAATGTGGGAAACATACTTGAGAACAGCACAGTTAGTTTGTATGTTTTCATATGAACACCCTTCATACCAGTCTACGAATCCTTTGTGTTGTTCTCCGACCTTTAGGCCTTTCCTCTGGTGCCACCATCAAGTAAAAACACTATAAATATCAAAATGTGAAGGGCACAGTCACGTCTCACGGGCTTGAATTGAGTCTTTTCGTCTAGCACTGCTCTCAGTGGGTCCGTTTTGCACAGAAGATACACTAACTCACATGTCGTAGCCTAAACGGACATGTACATGCATGAAACTGATGTAGATAACTTGGTGGTGGCTTCACTGTCCACTGTAAATGGAAACATCTGTTATGGGAATCAAGGGAAAATGGGAACATACATCTCTATCCAGATGTAGGCCTTGTGTGCGTGCGTGCTCTGGCAGCTCCGCAGTCATCTTGTACTCATCAAACTCAATGCGCCGGTTACATCTGTATCAGCTGCTCTGGTGCAGTTTGTTCTCACTGGTGGCTAGGAGAGCGGTCAAAGCAGGTCGCCATCTGATGTTGTTGTTTTCTTCTCCGCTGTCTGTCTTGCTGTGTCTGTCTCCCGCCAAGTGTATGGAAAAGTCATCCTTTCTTCTTGCAGGAAATTCCTCCTCGTCCCAGGGGTAAGACAGACAGAGAGGGTGTGAAGGAGCAACTGAGCAGATCTAGTCCCTCTCAGTTTGTTGTGGAAGTTAACTAGCTTAGCATTCAGCCAGTTGCAGACGGGGACAGATTTAATTGGCCAGTACAAAGACATCAGTCTTTAGGCAACTAGTGCAGAAACACTAAATGGCTAAAGCAGCGACCATCTGGGGGGAGAGTTGCATTTAAAATGAACATCTTTAGATACTGTTCATGTCCTTTACTGTATTTTGAGTTGACAACATGCCTACATGGAGCCATATCATGCTTGAATCACACCAGGATAAGTGGTAATAACACACAGTGCAGTGTTCTAAACTGCAGTGTGGTGTGTAATGGATAATGCAATGCAGCACCACTGTGTAGTAGTCAGTGCAGTCTGTTTTGCTGTGTCAGTGCAAAACCTGCAGAGACACTCACACATAAAACAGCATCAGGCTGGTAGAAAGCAACTTGATATGGTGTTTATGTGATTCATTCATTCATAGCTGTGTCTGCTGACCAGTTTATCTGGTTGGCAGCGGCATCTTTCACCAAAATAGGGGCTCCAAGGTGTACGGGGCAGATGAAACTTCACGTCACGGCAGTTTAGTTAGTAGCAGACCAGCATCCTCCTGCGTGTTAACTATTTATGTTATTTTTATGTTGTACTTTGATATTCATGAGTGATACAGTGTATGTCTTGGAGAATTGTATTTGAACTTTTATTCACTTGCAGCTACTAAACAAACAAATCCTACCATTTTCCAATTATCAGTTTTTAATTAAAGGACCACTTATGTTAACTAATTGTGAGTTAGTGACTTATTTTCCAGTTCCGTGTTTTAGCCGTTGGCCAGGGAGGCACAAATAGCCAAAGTGCTTTGGTGGAGCCTTACAAGCCTGAACCAGTTGACCAGCCCAGGCTGAGTCATAATAAACTGTATGTATTGCATCTTATATAAAAATCAGAGGCCTTCAATAAACATTGTTATAGAATCAACACCAGTAAGATGAGTAATGACACACAGAAGTGATTTAAGTGCAAAACAAATGAAGGTGAAAGAGCAGTGATCAGAGAAGCGTGATTATCATTGTTTAACAGAGTTTAAGGACATTAAAGGCCCCACATCGTGGTATCACTGGGCCTCCCTTTGCTTTCTGTGTAGACTGAACAGATTGTGATAGCAGCTGTGTCTGTGTCTTGCAGATTTTGGCAGTAGGAGTCTGTGTCTGTATCTCCTCATTATCTCGTTAATGTTAAATTAGTGTGTTTGTGCACAGATGCTGAAAATGGGCAGTGTTCTTAGAAGTGGCTCAAAAGTTGTTTCAATTGTTGAATTTAAAAGTGATTCTTGTCTTGATCATATATGTGGGACCGTGTTTCTTACCCTCTAAATCTCCAGATGAAGTAACATGGACCAGCAGAACAGTAAAACAGCCTCATTAGATCTTCACTATACAGTATCCTGAACATTAGATGGAGGATTCAGTGCATTACTATGGTATGTGCACCAGGTGAACCAGGGTTCAGGGGTCAGGCATGCTATTTGGAAAGCTGTTGCCGGTCTGAGGAACATTCCTCTGGTAGTCCTGGTGATTTGGTTGAAGAACAAGAACAACAAATCAGAGAAAACAAAACAGAAGTGACGTTTTGTTGATTTGCACAGTGGCCAGTTTGAAGACGAATCCAGTCAGCTGTTTTAAGATAGCAACGAGAACACAGGCAAAGAGAAAACAGAAAAATATGAGAATCAGTTCTTTACTTTGAGAAACACAAATGCTTTTTCTTTACCAAAAGAAAATCTACCTCACTAGTGGTGAATATTGCAGCTTCTGTACAAGAACTTTGCCAAGAAGCACAAAAAAAGTGATTTTAAAGCGCAGACAGAAATTCACAAATCTGACAAATCGTCTCGAGCTGGTAGCCTCGATATTCAGCAGTTGGGGATGTTCAGTGCTCTGGACACATTTTAGTCTGCACCAGAAAGTATTAAAGGAATGCTTTGGGGTTTTTGAAGCTGGTCCCACTAAACTAAATTGAGTCAGGATCTTTGGAAGTTGCTGTGTGTTTGTGATAAATTTCACTCTTGTGTTTAATAAAAGAGACCAAGGCTGTAACTGATTTATAAGGAGATTATTTTCCTCTACGTATGTGTCTGTAGCTACTATTCTTAAAAGCAATCACATTAAGACAATGTGTATTTGACGGCCGACTAGTTCTGCACTGACAACACGCAGCTTCTAATAATAGCAACACGATGGCTTTACATTTATTTTTATTTGGATCTGTTGTGGCAGGAAGCTTTGGACGGGATTTTGTAAAGACTCCCTTCACTAAAGTTCAAATGCAGTTTTCATCCAACAGCAGCTCTGCCTGTCTCTGTCTCTGTCTCTGTCTCCGTCTCTGTCTCCGTCTCTGTCTTTCTTTAATTCCACACAGATGTAGAGTCATTCTGGCTGCTGTTGCTGCTGCACAGCCCTCGTCCTTGGAAAATTTAATCTCATTTCTTCTTTTCGTTTTTTTTTTTTTATTCTTTTATTTTTCCCTCTCGCATTTTTCCTTTGAGCTGCATCATTCTCGCCAAGCTACTCTCTCTCTCTCTCTCTCTCTCTCTCTCTCTCGTCTTTCTGTGTTTATGTCCCTCGGCCCTCGTGGAGATGCAGGGCCAGGCTGTGCAGCTGGGGATCAGGACTTTCATTCTGACTGTGTTGAATAGAGACTGACTCTGCTCTTGTGTTTTTTAAAAGCTTGCCTTAGGTGTGGTTGAAGAAGCTTTTAGATCCTTTACTGTAAAGATTCAAATTCAGGGAAACTTTATTATCCATTAGAAACCGAAGCAAAAATAGATTCACAAATAAAACAACACAGTAAAAACAGAAAGTAAAAAATGGAAAAATATAAATAGTAATAAAAACACATTCCCCACATTCAGATAGAACATAAAGGTATATAATAAAGAATATAAGTAAAGAACGTTATATTGTTAGTTAGTTTTTCATAATCATATTTATATTGGTACAGTATTTGTTTATTATTGTTTGCGTCTAATTCAACTCGAACATCGTTCCAATGATCAAGGTGCACAGTTCTGTCCCTCATTCAGGAGACGTTTGATACGTCATAACCGTGTCTTTCTGTGATTGATTCGTAACAATAGACTTTCAGTGTATAAACAAAAGAATAAAAAATGAATAGACCGTGTTGAACAGCAGGAAGTAATTTTGACCATGTAACCTTTAAGGGATCTGAGAGCCTGAGAAGCAAATCAGCAACTTCTGCTCCACGAAAGAATCCCAGCTACAGGAGTTAAAGGTGCAGATGACTGAAGCTAACCTACTGGAAATACTCCGTTCAGAAGTCTGTAAGTGGTATTTGAGTAGTGGTAGATACGTCAAACTAATCCAGTGAGGAGGGCAGAGAAAAGATGATCTACTAGCAGCGTAATTACAGATAGAAAGAGTGAATTCACCTTTTATTAGCCTGTTAGCTTCAGTGGGACAGTACATAACGTTAACAGAAGTCACAGACGCTGCACTGATTATATCTCCTGCTGCACAGCTTTTATTGTGCCATTTGTTATTTATATTTAAAGGAGGTGATGTAGAGAGACGGAGTGTGAGTGTGTGGGTGTCTGTTAGTTTGACTAAACTGTTGATATTGTAAGTCTAAGTCTGTTTTCCATTGCTCTCACTCAGGAGAGTAAAGTACAGACCTGTGTGTATGTGTGTGTCAGTTATGGAGTATCTCTGTGGAGTACGTTTGGAACAGCTACTGTTTTTCTGTGCAGACTCTTTGATATGTGAAAACACACTCGCACGTGAACCAGATCCAGATCCAACCGCAGCTACCTCTCCTACCCAGACTGCTCTCCAGTAGAGATGGAAAGTGTGTGAGGCTTCTTGCTGTCTGCAGCGTGGATCAACACTGATGCTGTGAGGCCGTGTCTGCTTTCTGTGGAAAGATCAGCTGCGACAGCGGTCATGGTTCAGTGTTGCACCATTCACTCCTCTGAGATACTGAAACCAGCTACTGCCCAGAATTTGTATTTTTGGGAAAGCGTCTGCACAACAACTGCACAAGAGCGGTTGGGTTTGGACTGGGAGGTTGCCAGCTCAAGTCCTCTGACTGGTTTGGAAAAATGTGGGGATGGAAAGTGAATGTGGAATACGTTCGCCCACCTCAGAAAATGACTGTGTAGGTGTCTTTCAACAAAGAACAGTCGGCCCAAAACTGCTCAGCTCTTTCAAAAACAGATGTTTAGCAGTTACTATAACTGTATGTTTCTTCCTAATGTGGTCGTGTGTACTGGTCGTGTTTTCATTTGCAGACAGCAGCTCCAATAGAGTAGAACTGTACTCGAATACTTAATATTTTTTTACTTTAATGCTGTAGGTTGTTTATTTACCATTAAAGCTCCAATAAGATTCAGACTTAATGTATGGAACCTGATTAAAGTTCCTTTCGTGTCTAATTTTAATTCTGTGGATCCTCCTCCTGTATTTTAAAGGATGAATGATTCATCTTTTGACTTATAATATACTGTTGAAAACTAAATGTCTGTGTTCATTAGGGACACACCACGTGAGCGTGTTTAGCTCAGCGAATCACTGCACAGTAAGTCTGTGGTGTGAAAATCAAGCGCTGCTTCGTATACCTGCAGTCCTGGGTCATCTTCTGCGTTCCCTTTTTGAATTATAAATACAGACTACTGCCATCTGCTGGAATGGACAGTTTTCTTGTGCCGTTTTTCGATGAAGGTGATGTGACGCAGCGCCGCAGTCGTCCTTCGTCACCTCTACATCTTTGACAGCATCAGTTTGGTGTGTGACAGCTCCGTCAGACAATATCCTGAAAATTCCCAATCAGACTGACGCGTTATTTTACTAACCAGCACAGTGAACGGCTCGTTCCCCTGTAGTATTAATCCAACTGAGTATGATACTGTTGTTTGGCACTTTCTCTCAAGTGCAAGTGTTGTGGCTCTTAACAGTGAGGTGAAATTAGTCCTGGAGACGGTCTTTGTTGAGGACTTGTTGGAACTGGAGCTGGTCTGATGGTTTTAAGCTGAGTCAGACTCGGTTGCTCATTCTCTGCTCTGTCATTATATGATTAGCTCCGGCACTCTGTGTAAGTGCATGTGTCATTTCTATGTATGCGTTTATGTGTCTGAGCAGGTTTTTTCAATAGTAGACCAAGTATTCGTCGATCCCTCCTCGTCTTGCTCTAATAGCGGAGCTCACTTGCAGTATTTGTGTCTCTGTGTCTGTCATTTTGTCCTTTTCGCCTCTAAAAGACACAAAGAGTGGACCTGACGAACACAGCATCCACACACAAACCATCAAAAAGATCGTCATCAGTTGAGGACAGACTGAAGTGTAAAGCTTTTAATACTATGAACCATTTTGTCTGGGTGTCACCAGGGTGTGTTTCAGACCACTGTAATGCAATAGGAGCTAAAATCTGCTTGTTCTTGCATATTTTTTGGTGACTTAGTTTAATGTTAGCAGTGTAGTTTGGATCCTCTGCTGAGCTAATTGATGTAACAGCCCCGTACATATATTGATTCTGACCACGTTGGACTGTTTGTGGTACTGATTAGTTTGGTGTAGCATGACAGAGGCGATGAAAAGAAAACAAATCAGCTGTTAGTTGAAGGGACATTTAATCCTTTTAAGCTAATTCCAAACATTTGGTTCTTCCAAGTTCCTATATAAGAGTACATTTAATATTTCAAAGCTTAGACTGTTGCTTGGATAAAACAAGACATTTAATTATGTATATTACTGATATTTTACTGATAAAATGATTAAAACATTAATAGAGAAAATAATCTGCAGAAACATTGATGATGCAAAGTTAGTTGCCTGCAGCCATAATATCAATTACCGTTCATACACGCTCACAACCACAAATCTGTGGGGTTTGACACAGCTGTAGTTCTGGAGATGTGTTGTGTGTGATGTGTGCTGTTTCTAAGGTTTTTGTGAATAACACTCTTAAGGACTTGAGCTTATCTAAATGATTCTGAACATCAACTGCAGACTGCAGCTTCCTTTGCTTTTTGTGCCACTGGATACAGACACAGATGCCGTCGTCCTTGTCAGTCTTACCGTCTCTTCTCTTTATTGCTGTTCCTCTAGTTTAACCCAATAGCTCAGTGACCTTGCTTCCGATGTACGAGACGGTGTTCACTGTGCGCGTGGTAAAGCAGAGTGCTGTGATTCTTCTTGACAGTTCTGCAGTGCGATGACTCCACAGTAACCTGTGTGTGTGTGTGTGTGTGTGTGTGTGTGTGTGTGTGTGTGTCCATTCCTTGTTGCAGTCCTGATTGTGAGGAAACCTCCCAACACTTAGTTTTGAAGGTTTCTCTGTGGCATCACTGTCGCGTTGGTCTTGAATCCAAATAGTTTTCCGTCTTTGCACTCAGTAAGATTATCACATTCCACCCACCCATTAGATGTTGGCTGCATAGATGCACATTTGAGTGGTGTTGCATGTTTTAACTGTACCACTTGGCTCCATCCTCAAAGCGGGGGGTAGCACACTGACCACTGCCCTCTGCCTTGAGACAAACTGTTCCAACAAGCTGTGACTTTTATGTGCAGCTTATCTTCACCTGACTTGTAACATGATGAAGAAAACGAATCAATATTTTGTCATTCTCTCTTAATAATTACTTATTTAGATGATAAAGATGATGATTTATAGTCAGACAGTTCTCTAGTTGAGATTTATCACTTATTTACTGTTTCCTTGTCGTCCCATGTAGAGATGAACATTTTGCTTGCTAAGGAAATATTGCACACAAATGTGGCGTGTCAGCAAAAGATCCAGCAAACTTTCAGTGCCACATTGGATGGAGAGGAAATGCCATTACAAATCAACCAAGTTACATTCACTGTCAACGCCTACTTACTTCCTTAGAAGCTGATGTTTTGGAGATATTGCACAACATAATTTTACATGGAGCTGCAAAACCGAACACGTAGAGATGTACATGTCCTGTAATCAGAGCTCAGTGAGCAGCTGATCTGCTGTAACACCTCGTTCCTTCCCTTAGTTAAGTTACATTCTTACATTTTCCACAGAACAATACTAGTTCTGTTTTATTTTATTCTGTTTTATTCTATTGTATTCATATCTTCTGCTCTCCAGTGCTGGCAGCTTGTGCCTATTTGAATAAAAAAAAGCAGGCTGCAGATTTAACCCAAGGGGAATGTTAGAGAATGCGTGCGGTAATGTGACCTGACGGCTGGCCTTGTGTAGGCAGTGCCATGTTGGGTGGGTTGTAGGTTTGTGCATTAGCTGGTCACCGGGCAGACCAGTATGCAGTGTCTTCTTTCAGCTCAGCCGCAAGCCATCGACTCTGGCAGGATTGAGGGTTTGTCTCCCACTGGAGCTCTTAAATACTGGCAGGAAACAAGGGTTAATTTTGTAAAACCTGCTTCAATCGTGACATCAGATGTTTTGAATGTTATTTCTAGTGTTAGAGATACTGTGCCACCAGATTCAAAATATCAACTTGTCTCTCTGTGTTTGTGGCCTTCAGCTGCTGTAGACTAAACCGTCTGCTGTTAGAGACTAGCTGTTCCACATAGGTGCATTGGTTGGGGGTGAATTGCCACCACTACGCCTCAGGCTGTAGTCACATCGACATTTGCCCTGTGTTAAAACGGCATCCTTTCATGTATCGATGAGACAACGAAATGTGATCTGGGAAGTACAGTTGGAGGCAGAGAGTGTGTTTAAAGAGCCAATTAGATGGATGACATTGTGCTGTGTTGCAGTTTGAACCTCATGTCTCTTCTTTTTTTGTTTCATCTCCTTATGGTGTCGCTCGCCTCCTGCCGCCTTCGCTGCGAGTGAAAGTCTGTCTGAACGCAGCCTTAAGCTTCTCATGTCACACTCACATGTTGTCACTCTATACCCTATAACCCAAATCCAGATCTACCCTCAACCTAAAAACTAAATCTAATCTTTGTTTCATAAAGGTCTGGCCAAAATATCCTCATTACAGTAAATTCAAACTGAGATTGGCCCTCACAAAGATAGTAGTACAAGCCCACACAGATAAATACAAAGTCCATATCCTCCAGGCTCAGAAAACCTCCCCCAGTCTGAGCACACACCATCATGTGGCTAGTTCAAACCTGCACTCACACTTGCAACACTGCGGTTTTAAAATGTTAAAATGCATTTTTAGGACTTTTTTTAGGACTAAAGGACAAAGGCTTGTGTCACCTAAACATTACTAGGTCGGACATTAAAAGACTTCCCTCCTGACTTTTACAGAAAAGTGACTGCAGCACATGTTGAACAGGGCTTTAGTGAACTTACTACTGACACTTACAGCCACATGACAAGATGTTGCAGAGCAGGCAGACATGCTGCATGCTCGAGCTGCCATGAAGATTAGTTTTCTTCATGCTTTGAAGGAACAAAATGATTAACCACTGCATGGGAAATATTGGAATAATGTCTTTTATTGTTTCAATTAAATGTTTCCCAGTTTGCTAGTGATTCTGATAATTAATTGTGGAAACTACAATTAGGACATTATACACATTAGTAACTGTGCAGTCCTGTTAAATTCAATTTCCAAGTCTCATTACAAGTGAAATAATGGAGAGGTAACGCTATTGTTTTCAGTCTGAGGTTTTAAAGCCTCTGTTTTGGCAGGCTGCATTGTTTCATAATACCCTTTAATGCGGCTTGTTTGGCAATGCAGGAGTCATCAATCTGCCAGGAAGGAGAGCCACAGCTTCAGCATTACAACGCCTCAACAAACATATTACAAACATGTTCGTGTTGCCAGGAGGAGATGACCTCAGAAGCAGAAAGGTAGTTTCCAAGATAAGAAAACCAACTCAAAATTACAGTGCATCCAGAAAGTACACAGTGTTTAAGTTTTTCTACATTTTGTTGTGTTACAGTCTTATATCAAAATAGATTAAAATCATTATTTTTCCCAGAATTCCACAAAAAAACAATAATGTCAAAGTAAAGTTTGTTTGAAATCTTTGCAAATGTATTAAAAAGATGTACGTAAGTATTCACAGTCAGATTTCTGCAGCGTTGAAGGTCCCAATGAGCACAGCGGCCTCCATCATCTATAAATAGAAAAAGTTTGGAAACACAAGGACTCGATTGCTGAATAGACAAATATGAGGAAGTATTACTGATTTAGTTTGATTCATCGTGATGAACAAAACATCTTTCTCTTCGGGATTAATAAAGAACACAGAACTAGACCAAACCAATAATCATTAATTATATATAAATACTTGGCAGATGAATTGATAATTAATATAATATGTAGCTGAAGCTGAACAAAACATTTCCCAACATTAGAATGAGCTCGAGTGTCTGACTCTGTACTTAATCGTTGTTTTCAGCTGGTCTTAAACATCAGATTACAGTCTGGCTTCTGCTACCAGCAGCTAAAAGCTAAAAGATATGTGCAAATTCTATATGATGTACAGAAGCAGTCAACTCAACCCCACCCCAAAAAAGATTTAGCATATTTTATATATAGGAAAATCGATCTACACAGAGAGGGTGGGAGAACTGTTAAATCAGTGCTCGTTAGGAAAGACAAACCACAAAATAATGATACTTAGAGTACAAAGAGTTTATAATTAACTTGAAGACATTGAACACACCCTTCATCCAGAGTTCACAGATTGCACATGGTCGACCACAAGTTGTGTTGAAATAGGAAGAATTAGCTAATAACACTAATACTTCCTCACGGAGTGATCAGTTGTGACACTGAGGAACTTTTTTCCATGACACGTTGTTTTTTTAAATTGTAAATGCTAGAATCACAACCTTCAGTCCAACTAAATGTGACCACATTAAAGGGCAACCACACCCTAAATGAGTTTTTTGTGTGGGACATGTGATGTTGTTGTTGTTTTGTTGGCATATGATGCATATTGTGCCCAAAACACAATATTTGTCTGTTTCGATTGGAAATGTTGGTTCTGTTGAATCCTGCGTCTGTGACGTAGTTGGTAGTTTAGAATCGGTTCTAAATTTAAAATGTAATAATTTAAAAATGTTTTAAAATAAAGTAAAGACAGTCATTCCTGAGCTGCATTTAGAGATTAACAAGACATGTTTAGGCCATTGTGACCTTGAACAGATACTAATTTTTATACCTATTACTACCTAATATCACCTAGCACATGCCCTGCAGACAGGGGGAGACAAGGTCTGTGTCTGTATATAAGTCTATATATGATTTGTTGACAGGATAAAATAATGTCGTTTTTATGAGATGTGAATGGCGGGATGCAGACTTTGATCAGCTGTCACTGAACGTCTCCACAAACAGGGGGAAGGCTAATGATGTAGCATCGATGTAGCACTGATGCACTCATGAGCTGTGCACTGGTAGAGTGCCGATAACTGTGTGTGTGTGTGTTTCTACCAACAACAGTGTTCTTGTTGTTTCAGCCATCAGCCACTGATCATATGAGAGCTGCTAATGATCTTACGCAAGCAAAGCTTTGGTGTGTTATGCGTGTGTGTGTCTTTGGAACAGTGTAACTTTCTTCTGTGCATGTGATGTGTTGACATTTTCTGCCACATTGTTTTGGAACCACACACACACACACACACACACACACATGCAGCACGTACCCAGTCGTGCATATTTAACTTTCACATACACACTGCCTTTGCTCACTTTGCTTGTGCATTTCTCGAGAAGGTCATGTACGATTGCAGCTTGATGAACTTTGATGAATTGAGTGAAATGTCACCACTTTGAGCTGACTCAGCAAATACAGATGAAGAGAAGCTCAGTGAAAGAAAATGATCCAGGAAAATAAAAATGAGACAGGGGACAGATGAGAGATCTAGACACATTGGGAAACTACGGCAGAGTATTTAAAAGCTGTGACCTGTTATTTTTAGGGCACACACATCCAGCCTGCTCAGCGTGATGCATTCACACAGTAGTGCCACCTGCTGACAGTACGTTCGGTGTAGACAGCTGCTGCTGGAGGTGTGTGTTTGGAGAAGGTTGGAGAGCTCTGCTATGACATTTTTTGGAGCTAGGCTAACAGTTCCCTCTGCTTCCAGCCTTTATGCTAAGCTAGTTATCTGGTACTGGACACACCAAGATGCAGCTTTTCATTCCTCACACATGACAGATTGATGTTTAAAAAGCCTTTCACTAAAGCCCAGTGTCAGGCGCCCAGGGTGGTTTTCATATGGTGTGAAACAGGAAGGAAGACCATATGTGTGCTTCTCGGGTCCAAAGCAAATATGATGATGTTTAATCATTTGTTTTCTCTCTGTGTCTCTGCAGGCTGATTGAATTCATCCACTGTGTGCTGTGTTGGAGCTGGACTGAGCTGTGTTAATAGACCAAAGGTAAACAGCATTAAACAACTCCTTTCATATCATATCATACAGTCACCTGGGGAAAGTCCTGTCCTATGTTTAGTCTGAGCTCGGGTTTGTGATAATAGAGCTGTTGATTGTAAAACGTGTTATTTTTTGCTCCATCACAACAGGAATCCTGTGAAGTAGCTGCATTATTTCACTTTTTCATGTTTGTTCAGATGAATACGAGTGACGCAGCTCTTCTTCTTCTTCTTGCTGTTTGTTTTGTCCAGAGTTGCTGTCATGTTTTGTAGTGTGCATATGTGGAACATGACAGTCACCATGTGAGCTTCAACGGGAAACGTTATCCGCTTCCATCTTCATGATTCTTTGTTTTGTGGTTACCACAGTCAAAACCCTCCTGCAACATCTCAGTGGTGATTTGTTTTGGGTGCTTGGTTGTTCCTTTGCAGCTATCATCTGTTGGATAGTTTGTAAAAGAGGTGAATGGTGTTTTCTCTGTGTTCTTTATGAATTTCCAATCAATTCAACTCCTTTAACCATCTTTTAACCACTGATTCTTTGTTAATTCAGTCAAACCACATGAATTCTGATCTGACCACGTTGATCTTTTTGTTCTGGTTTGTCGTTACTTCTGGAAAAAGATCTCATCTGAATCACTTCAAACTATTGGAGCCACTTCAGTGTGTAACGTGATCGTAGCCTTACTGTTAAAACATTAAACAACGATCTGGTGTCTGGAAAAGTCACATTGAGCTCAAAACGTACTGCAAAACATATTTTTATTATTCCACTGTGCTGGCAGGATTATAAATATATTGCTATTTATATTCTGTCTTATTCAGTTTCAGTTCATAAATATCCAACTACTTGTAAAACCAATCAGGGCAGCAGTCAACCGATGGTTAGTGAAGTATTTTTCCAAAATAAACATGCTTGAATTGACTCTGTGGTCGGACACACCTGCAAAATATCTCACATTCATCAGACACTACAGACAGTTAATCAGAGCAGCTTCTCTAACCCTCATCCCTCTGTGGAAAACGAAATGTCTCTGTGGCAAGAGGCTCCAGTGTTTAGCCACATCCAGCTCGAGTGCCAGTGTTGTAAATCTGTGGTTGGTGCAAATGAATTCCTGGATCCTGAAAACATAAGTCAGGTCCTTTTACATAACAGCCTGCTGGGGCTTAGTATAAATAGTGGAAAATGACAGGATACATGATCATACATGTTTTTTTTTGTGTGTGTGTTTGTTTTTTTTTCTCTGTGGAGCATAAAGTTTCTTTGCTGTCTCCTAAAACCAAAACCAGCTTATCTTTGGTATCAGATATTGTAACCTCATACCAAGTTAAACTGTGATTTAAAACATTATGCATGTAATGCCATGACACGTGTGTGTGTGTGTGTGTGTGTGTGTGTGTGTGTATACATATACGCACTATATGTATACACCACATGGTGAGTGGTTGTGGGCAGAAGGAGTGGCTCTTGCCTCTGTGTTCATCATAAAGAGCAGAATGGATTTGGGGACGTTCAGAAAAGTAAAAATAACTAAATACTGATGAGAAAATTAAATGTGACTGAACCTGAGGATGTTAGTTGAGCAGCACACAGAGTGTCACACCTGTTATTGAAATACTGATGATAAAGATGTATTTAGAGATGTGTTTTTTTAAGTTTTGATCACACCACAAAACAGCTCAGTGAAGTTCATCCCTCATCCTCGTACCCTAGATGATCTTCAAACCCTGTGATGCAGTGACTGCTGGACTGGATCTGACCACTAGCGCGCTGGCAAAGTCACTGTCACACCTATGAAGTATTATTTGAGTTATATGTCTCACTCATAAAAAAGATAATGTTGCTCATGGAGCTGCTGTGATAAGTACAGTAGTGATGAAAATGGATCCAAACTCGAGGAACAAACCCGACGGCTTTGTCTCCTCTGGGACGACCCTCGGACTGGATTTTGTATTTTTGGAACCAGTAATAATCTGAGAGCAAAGTTAGGTCTCAGCGTTCCATCACTTATATGGTGCATACGTGTGAAGCTATACCACACATGTAGTGTAGCATCATTCGAGTTTCCAGCCTGCGTGTACATCGGAGAAATAGTTTGTGCTGCAGAGTGAAGTGTCAGTGACACAATATCCAGCTCTGTTAATACAGCCGTGGTAAATCCATTCAGATAGAGTAGAATCAACTTCCTGCTGCCTCCTGTTTGTTTCTGTAGGAGCAAAAATAGAACTCATCTGTTCTGCCACTAAATCTGGAGCACACCGCTGTGTGTGTGTGTGTGTGTGTGTGTGTGTGTGTGTGTGTGTGTGTGTGTGTGTGTGTGTGTGTGTGTGTGTGTGTGTGTGTGTGTGTGTGTGTGTGTGTGTGTATACATATACGCACTATATGTATACACCACATGGTGAGTGGTTGTGGGCAGAAGGAGTGGCTCTTGCCTCTGTGTTCATCATAAAGAGCAGAATGGATTTGGGGACGTTCAGAAAAGTAAAAATAACTAAATACTGATGAGAAAATTAAATGTGACTGAACCTGAGGATGTTAGTTGAGCAGCACACAGAGTGTCACACCTGTTATTGAAATACTGATGATAAAGATGTATTTAGAGGTGTGTTTTTTTAAGTTTTGATCACACCACAAAACAGCTCAGTGAAGTTCATCCCTCATCCTCGTACCCTAGGTGATCTTCAAACCCTGTGATGCAGTGACTGCTGGACTGGAGCTGACCACTAGCGCGCTGGCAAAGTCACTGTCACACCTATGAAGTATTATTTGAGTTATATGTCTCACTCATAAAAAAGATAAAGTTGCTCATGGAGCTGCTGTGATAAGTACAGTAGTGATGAAAATGGATCCACACTCGAGGAACAAACCCGACGGCTTTGTCTCCTCTGGGACGACCCTCGGACTGGATTTTGTATTTTTGGAACCAGTAATAATCTGAGAGCAAAGTTAGGTCTCAGCGTTCCATCACTTATATGGTGCATACGTGTGAAGCTATACCACACATGTAGTGTAGCGTCATTCGAGTTTCCAGCCTGCGTGTACATCGGAGAAATAGTTTGTGCTGCAGAGTGAAGTGTCAGTGACACAATATCCAGCTCTGTTAATACAGCCGTGGTAAATCCATTCAGATAGAGTAGAATCAACTTCCTGCTGCCTCCTGTTTGTTTCTGTAGGAGCAAAAATAGAACTCATCTGTTCTGCCACTAAATCTGGAGCACACCGCTGTGTGTGTGTGTGTGTGTGTGTGTGTGTGTGTGTGTGTGTGTGAGTGAGTGTGAGTGTCCTGTAACATGGTGGCAGCTGAGTACCTCTGGGATCGGCTGGGGTACACTCGGACTCAGACACAGCACATAACATGGACCACATCAAGTGCATGTGTTCATATGACTCACACAGTGCAGCTAATTTTGGCAGAGTGGACAAAAAGAGTTGAAGAACAAACCGTCCTGTGATGTGGTTCTTATAACAAATCAATGAAATGTGGAATACTATAAACTGTGTGTGTGTGCGCAGTAATACAGAGTATTTAGAGTGAATTACAGCACAGTGTAGCTGAGCTGCGTAAAAACAAGAGCACTGCCTGGCACACAGTCTGCGTCCACCTCCCACTCATTCTCTGTATTAATCTCCCTTCCTTGTATTGAGAGACAGAGGCAGATGTCGATATGAGGCAGGGAAACTAGGAGGAAATGATGTAATCCCTCCTGCAGGTCTCAGGGGAAGTGATATCATTGTTGCTGGTTCAGCAGGCGGCTTCTTGCTCGGCCACTGCTTCCGCTGCCCCTCTCGTTGTTCTTCCTGTGTGATACAAGACAAACATTTTAATCAACAGAAATTACACTTTGGTCATGAGTTACAATAATAATTGAATCTCTGTTTGTGGATTTGAATTCGTAAATGAACCAAAATCATGAAGAACTTTTTAGGTGCAAATCAGTGAAGGAGAGTGCAGAGTTCAGTACAGTACAGTGTCCTCCATAATGTTTGTTCTCCTATATACGGCCCCAGAGGTCCTGCCTGGGTTAAATATCTAGTGCATAGTGTTTTGCATTTCCACAGTAGAGATAAAGTCCCAGGAAGATCAAGAAAATTAGCTCCCTAACATATCAAAGCTGCAGCAGGACAGCAAGTTAGTGGTATTTGTCCAGTCAGTGAAGTTCAGAGGTTCTGGTTCTGCCCTGTTCTAATTCCTGACACTTGAACTAACCCTGGTTCCTCCAGCAGAGACACAGTAGAAGAACTAAGCTCCTCAAAAGGATCCTGGTTCCAACTACTAAGTTGCTGGGTATTTGCTCCAGTGATTTACTGCTCTATGTCGGGTTATGAAGACTCGATTTAGTGACGTTTGAAAGAGTTGTTGTTGTGCCGTGTCGGATCAAGTCCTGGAACATCCTCAAAGTCCACTCTTTGTTTTGTAGCACGGCATGTGCCAAATGAAACCTGCTGAATGGGAGACCAGCAAGCATGAAACGCTTTCACTGCAGAGTCGCTGTCTGACTTGGCAGGCCTTCAGGTCTCACACACACACACACACACACACACACACACACGGTCTAACTCCTGTAATTGATGTCACAGTATGAATCCTCTGTCCTACTACACACCCTGGCGAGACACGAGGACGCATGCATGTTTGGTTTAAAGCATCTAGCAGAGTGTGAAAGATGACATTAGAACTGAAAGTCATAAATTAAACCTTCTCTTCTCTTGTGTTAAATAATGTAGTTTGATTGTTTTTAGTTGTCTCAGAGCAGGAAATCAAAGATTCTCAGTGATGTAATTTTAGTCCTTTTTGTTTAATACCTGCCACACGGGGCGTGTGTTGGAAGAGCTGGAGACTTGGGACACTCTTATAATACTGAGGACTGTACATTTCTCCACCTGCAACGTAGAATCAAACAGCTTCATCATTGCAAATCACTGGTTTAACTGGTGTTGTTGGAGCCACTGATAACACTCACATTAAAATAAGACACGGATGTGAATTAGAAACAGGATCACAGCATTCAGGGATTCAGATTTGAACGTTGTGTCATCATTTAGTGGACAACAACCATCATTGCGTTATCTTCTGGTACCATGTTTTGCCTATAGAACCTGAAATCTGGCTGATTGCAGTATTTAAAATGTTCAAATTACAAAGCTCACCTATCAGAAAAACGACAACACGTCACTCTAATTAGTGCTTTTTTGGGCCTGAGCGTCAGAAAACGGTGACATCACGTGTTCTCCGAGTCCTACGCCTCGCTGAAAGAGAGCAGGAGGCTCCACAACAAACCTTTAATGTATGTCTCTCTGTGGTCGGAGTATTTTTAGTCCTGAGTTAACGCTCAGTGTGACTCTGATAAACATGGACGCCGTGTGTGTGTCAGCGTGTGTGTGAGAAACAGTTCAACTTCACTCGTCGCTTCTTTTTCTCTGGATTTGATTTATAGCTTCACTTCATGAAAACCCGACAACCAGACCTAAAAATACAGAGGTGTGTGTGTGTGTGTGTGTGTGTGTTGTTCTGATATAGTGCCGTGGGAACGGGCCACACTCGGTGCACTCGAAGGACTTTGAAGCCTTTTCTTTTCTGTTGTCGTTCAGTTGTGGCGTCCGACCAGTCGAGGCTCCGTGTGGGAAACTGGGAGCAGCGTGTTGCTAAAGGGAACTAAAGCAGAAGATGTTGGTGGAGTGAGGAGTGTTTTTATAATGTCCCCTCTTCTATATCCTCGTCTGTGTTTGTCTCCTCTCCTCTCACTTGTCTCCTCTCCTCTCCTCTCCTCTCCTCTCCTCTCCTCTCCTCTCCTCTCACTTGTCTCCTCTCCTCTCCTCTCACTTGTCTCCTCTCCTCTCCTCTCACTTGTCTCCTCTCCTCTCCTCTCACTTGTTTCCTCTCCTCTCACTTGTTTCCTCTCCTCTCACTTGTTTCCTCTCCTCTCCTCTCACTTGTCTCCTCTCCTCTCACTTGTCTCCTCTCCTCTCACTTGTCTCTCTTCCTCTCCTCTCCTCTCACTTGTTTCCTCTCCTCTCTCTTGTTTCCTCTCCTCTCCTCTCACTTGTCTCCTCTCCTCTCACTTGTCTCCTCTCCTCTCCTCTCCTCTCCTCTCACTTGTCTCCTCTCCTCTCCTCTCACTTGTCTCCTCTCCTCTCACTTGTTTCCTCTCCTCTCTCCTCACTTGTCTCCTCTCCTCTCACTTGTCTCCTCTCCTCTCCTCTCACTTCTCCTCTCCTCTCACTTGTCTCATCTCCTCTCCTCTCCTCTCACTTGTCTCCTCTCCTCTCCTCTCACTTGTCTCCTCTCCTCTCACTTGTCTCCTCTCCTCTCACTTGTTTCCTCTCCTCTCCTCTCATTTGTTTCCTCTCCTCTCATTGGTTTCCTCTCCTCTCCTCTCACTTGTTTCCTCTCCTCTCACTTGTTTCCTCTCCTCTCACTTGTTTCCTCTCCTCTCACTTGTTTCCTCTCCTCTCCTCTCACTTGTTTCCTCTCCTCTCCTCTCACTTGTTTCCTCTCCTCTCCTCTCACTTGTTTCCTCTCCTCTCCTCTCACTTGTTTCCTCTCCTCTCCTCTCACTTGTTTCCTCTCCTCTCCTCTCACTTGTCTCCTCTCCTCTCCTCTCTTCTCACTTGTCTCCTCTCCTCTCACTTGTCTCCTCTCCTCTCACTTGTCTCCTCTCCTCTCCTCTCTTCTCCTCTCACTTGTCTCCCTCTCCTCTCACTTGTTTCCTCTCCTCTCCTCTTACTTGTTTCCTCTCCTCTCCTCTCTCACTTGTCTCCTCTCCTCTTACTTGTGTTTCCTCTCCTCTCCTCTCACTTGTCTCCTCTCCTCTTACTTGTTTCCTCTCCTCTCCTCTCACTTGTCTCCTCTCCTCTCACTTGTCTCCTCTCCTCTCACTTGTCTCATCTCCTCTCCTCTCCTCTCACTTGTCTCCTCTCCTCTCCTCTCACTTGTCTCCTCTCCTCTCACTTGTCTCCTCTCCTCTCCTCTCACTTGTCTCCTCTCCTCTCACTTGTCTCCTCTCCTCTCCTCTCACTTGTCTCCTCTCCTCTTACTTGTTTCCTCTCCTCTCCTCTCACTTGTCTCCTCTCCTCTCCTCTCACTTGTCTCCTCTCCTCTTACTTGTTTCCTCTCCTCTCCTCTCACTTGTTTCCTCTCCTCTCCTCTCACTTGTTTCCTCTCCTCTCCTCTCACTTGTTTCCTCTCCTCTCCTCTTACTTTGTTTCCTCTCCTCTCCACTTGTCTCCTCTCCTCTCCTCTCCTCTCCTCCCCTCTCCTCTCCTCTCCTCTCCTCTCCTCTCCTCTCACTTGTCTCCTCTCCTCTTACTTGTTTCCTCTCCTCTCCTCTCACTTGTCTCCTCTCCTCTCCTCTCCTCTCCTTTCCTCTCCTCTCCTCTCCCTCTCCCTCTCCTCTCCTCTCCTCTCCTCTCCTCTCCTCTCACTTGTCTCCTCTCCCTCTCCTCTCCTCTCCTCTCCTCTCCTCTCCTCTCCTCTCCTCTCCTCTCCTCTCCTCTCCTCTCCTCTCCTCTCCTCTCACTTGTCTCCTCTCCTCTTACTTGTTTCCTCTCCTCTCCTCTCACTTGTTTCCTCTCCTCTCCTCTCACTTGTTTCCTCTCCTCTCCTCTCACTTGTCTCCTCTCCTCTCCTCTCCTCTCCTCTCACTTGTCTCCTCTCCTCTCACTTGTTTCCTCTCCTCTCCTCTCACTTGTTTCCTCTCCTCTCCTCTCACTTGTCTCCTCTCCTCTCCTCTCCTCTCCTCTCACTTGTCTCCTCTCCTCTCCTCTCCTCTCCTCTCCTCTCCTCTCCTCTCCTCTCCTCTCACTTGTCTCCTCTCCTCTCACTTGTCTCCTCTCCTCTCCTCTCCTCTCCTCTTACTTGTTTCCTCTCCTCTCCTCTCACTTGTCTCCTCTCCTCTCACTTGTCTCCTCTCCTCCCCCTTATGTTTTCCTCTGTATAACAGGACTCACTCATTCCTGTCACCTGACATCCGTCCATATCTGACGTCTTATGAGGGGTCAGAGGTCAAAGTTTGGACGTTTAGGTTTTTATTAGAGTGTGTGCGGTGTAGAGTCATCTCTATGAGACGGTGGATGTGTGTCTGTCACTGCTCCAGTGTCTACGTTTGTTGTCACACTAAATAGAGGAGAGATGAAGTAAAGGACAGGAGGGAGTAGGAGTGATTACAATAAGAAAAGGAGGGAAGGATGGGAAGTAAATGAGAGGAGGGAAAAACTGTAAGAGACCAGGAAGGAGGGAGTGAACAGAATGAAGAGGGATGAGGAGAAGTAGGAGGCCTGAAGGAAGGGAGTATGATTGCATGGTTTCAGTGTGACAGACAGAAGGATTGTGGCTGCAGCAGCAAAGTAATTACTGTTTACTTTGGACACACACACATGCACGACACTTCCAGCCCATCACTGTGACTTGCAGGCGCAGCTCTGTTTGACAGAGACCAGTTTGACACACTGCAGTTTTTCATGCTTCTTTCTCGTGGTGCATTCAACAACAATCTGACACTTTGAGCGTCAAATAGCTGCAGCTGTGTGACAACAAATGTAACACGGAGAATAAATTTATGTGATTGTTTTTACAACCTCCTGCGTAACGTTGTTAAATCAGTGATGACGTCTTAAAACAAAGAATAAGAACTATGGTTCAATCGAATATAATTAAATAAAATCTAAATTTTATAGTTAAATCAAATATAGCTGCAGATTATTCTGCTCCGAGAACGTAGCGGTGTTTGCAGTTCTTTTTTGCAGGCGTCCTCGGCCTTGGAGCTGTACATCTCTAGAACCTGCCCAATGTTCTTGCTGCTTGTTGTTGTCTTTATTGCCTGCTGTTCTTTTCTCTCTTCTCTTTCCACTCACCCCAACCGGTCGAGGCAGATGGCCGCCCACTATGAGCCTGGTTCTGTGGAGGTTTCTTCCTCTAAAGGGAGTTTTTCCTGTCCACTGTTGCCTAAAGCTCAAATGGGATTGTTGGGTTTTCTATATACTTTTCTATACTAAAGTGTGGCCATCAAATCAAAACAATGGCACGAAGGAGGCTAAAACACTTGAGACATTTGAAGCTATTAGTGACGCGAACACAGCATTTATAGGTTGATGATTAAGGTGTGAGACAATATGAAAATCATGAATAACACATGTGAATCATCTCCTGTGTGTCTATCTATATCTATGTGGCAGGAACTGATTTGTTTGGGGCTGATAGGAGCATCCTCAGTGTCTCTCATTCCCAGATAAAGCTCCGTCCAAGCTGCATCTTCAGAGACGACGTGAGGAGAATTTCCTGTTTGTTTAATTTGCCAGAGAAGTCGACTGTCTGCAAAAAAAAAAAAAGCATTGAATCTTCGTCTGTGTGGAAACTGCAGATTGTTGTACAAGAGCGCAGCTGTGAGAGTTTTCACAACGCTCCTTTAGTCCCTCAACAGTATCCAAACACACACACACTTGCTCTGTCCTCCTGTCTAATGACAGACCTTGCTAACCACAGGGATCTAATTGTAGCGCTGCTCCTCGGTGTGTGTGGTGTGTTTTTTAATGTGTCTCTATGTGGGTGTGTGACATTCTGCTCTCTAATCTTGTGTGTATATGTTGGCGAGCTGTCTCTCCCCAGAGAGGGATGGAGGGTGGAGTGGGGTGGGGGGGGGGCACGACAAAACAGCTACCCAGGAATAGCACACTGTGCCCTGAGTGATACTGTGGGGTCGCCTGGGGGGAGGTGAAGAGGTGTGGACGACAGATCTAATGAGGTTCATCCGATTATTGATCAGATCATAGCAACAATGACGATGTTACATGTGGACAGAGGTGTTTGAACGTCTCATGATATCAGTTAACTAATGCTCGACAACAAAAAGACCAATAAGCATATTTTAAGAAAACATCCAACTTTATTTATCACTTCAGTTTGCAGAACACACTCACTTCAGTACTTTTTAAAACCTTTTTTATTTATAGACATGACTTTAAAGTTTAAATGTCAGCACTTGGCTCCACTTGGTTCTACTGAGTTTATCTTTGGACACATCATCTGAAGCTATTTTACATCATGTGTTGGGTGTTTTGCTACTGGTTGTCAACACAGAGGAGAATTCACCAGCTGCTGCGCGTCTTTGTCTCTGATCTGTGTTCCAGCTTAAGCCACCGTATATTTTCATAACTTTGCACGTGTGTCACTGAAGGATAGATATTGGCGTCATTAATCACAGCAACACTCCCCACAGGAGTGTGTTGACTTGTTCTCAGTGTAGTTATATAAACGGTTTATACACACACACACACACACACACACACACACACACACACACACACACACACACTGTTGTAATCTCTCAACCTTTCCCCTGAATTTTCTTGCCGTACTTTCTTATTGTTTCATCATAAATCAAGTTTATGATATTATAACGTTTGCTATTTTTAAACTGGGGAACAGAACATCAACACATGTTCCTGAAAACAGAGTCGAGGTCAAATTGATTTATTGACCCTGTTGACATTAGGACATTAAAGTCAAAGGACACAATTGTCTCTGCTCTTTCTTTTCTGTCCCTCATTCTTCTAAAGAACAAATAAAATAGTTAAAATGTTCAGATGTATGAAGAAGCGTTGTTCTTTGGAAGTCACAGAAAGCAGGTCAGTCTGTATCCTGTTTGTTTGATTGGCTGCAGCTGGACTCGGTCTTTTTAAATGTTCATTTCCTTGTATCATTTTCAGACTCTGACTATTTGTGTTTTTCTAGTTTCCACCAGATGTGATCAGTCACAAACAGCCTTTTAGTGCTGTCTGTCATCTTCTGTCACATCTTTCAAACATGGTTTTATTTAAGTTTTATGTTGATTTCTAAAATGGAATCAGAAATATTTGGTCTCAGTGTTGTAGCGTCCCTTGACCTCATTGTAATGTCGATGAGTTGAGGGCCTCCTGCTGTTACAGAGACTCAGAAATGATGTGAAATCCAAATTTAATGGGAACAGCTGCAGTGCAGTGCAGGCTGCTGACCACTAGATGGAGCTGAGATCCATCCATTTTGTTCTCCTCTCTTCAGATGGATCAGCTATCAGATGAGGAGGTGGAGGTCAGGGAGGAGGAGGAGGAGGAAGAGGAGGACAGCGATAAGGACGACCAGGACCTGGATAAGATGTTTGGAGCCTGGCTGGGAGAGCTGGACAAACTCACACAGGTAAACGAGAGAGTCGGGTAGTGCACTTGTATGATGGTGCTGTGATTTACAGCATCACAGCACCATAATATCATATTTTAAGGGCCTTCTTTGACCCAACATGTAGTAGAACATCTTCTAATAGCAGGGTTGATGCTGATGGTGAGGATTACTTTGCTCAAACAGCTTATACCATCATTATCAATGTAAAAGGAATTCTCTGTCATTCCAGAGTCTGGATGATGGACGTCCGGAGCGTCCCCCTGAGAAGAAAGCTCCCCTCAGACAGGAGACCAACATGGCCAACTTCTCCTACAGATTCTCCATCTACAACATCAACGGTCAGACATGCACACATAAACACACGGACGCTTTAATTATTATTATTTAATTATTGATCGATCAGTCTCACGTCCTGAAACGTCTGTGTCTCTGTGCAGAGGCGCTGAATCAGGGGGAGAACGTGGATCTTGATGCTCTTATGGCTGATCTCAGCTCCATTGAACAGGAGCTCAGCACCATTAACGCCAAACCCAACAGCAGCGGCAGCATGGCTCGGCTGGGCTTGACAGATACCAAGGTACACACACACCTGCAGTTGTGAAGGGTTCACCTTTAGTTTTTGTTTCTGTTTATTGTCTATATGTCACATTTATTGTGTTGTTGTAAACTACTGTGCTTCCTGCAGGTCCGTCAGAAGCCTCCAGCCGGGCGCAGCAGCAGGCAGCAGCCAGCGGGAAGCATCAGCAGCGGAGGTGGTAGCAGCAGTAACAGTGTTAGCGGTGGTGGGGGCAGCAGTGGGGCGAGCAGCAGCAGCAGCAGCGCCAGAGCCTCACCGGCCGGTACCATCAGAGCTCCCACTGGGCAGCACGGGAGACCGGCGCTCGCTTCTAACTTCAGTCTGGACGACATCACTGCCCAGCTGGAGAAGGTGTGTACTGAAAACGTGTGTTAGTGTGAGATAGTTATTAAATACACACCTTACTGTACGAGCATACTGTACTGGGAGAGAAGTCAGAGCACCAGGGGCCTCAGATTACACAACCACAACATAAAGCTGAGATTTCAAAGACTGGATTTTACTCTCATTCGATGAAGCAGGACTGATAATAAGATCATGATACAGGACGTATGATTCAAAATACAATAGAAAGGTCATAGATCAGGATTCTTTTAAAACTATCATACAGTAATAAAACACTGCCATCTAGTGGCATGGCATTTAAATACAACACTAAATGAACCACCAGGCTTAGCATGTAAATTAATATTAATAAATCCACACAGAACACAACAATGTCAGTGTTTAATGTCAGTGTTTATCCAGTGTCCTCCTCATCTGCTTCACCCATCAGGCGTCTCTCAGTATGGATGAAGCTGCCTGTCAGACCTCGTCCCACTCTCTCAGCTCAGCCTCCACCTCCGGGTCAGCCACGATGCGACGGCCCGGGTCCTCTCAGCGCCACCACCGACGCACAGGATCAGTTGGCACAGTCAGCGAACAAGAGGTGAGCTCAGTCTTTGTGTTTGGAGTCCGTCTGTTTTCACAATGAATGAGAACAGTCGTGTGAACTCTTTAACACACTCCTTCATTTGGCAGGTTTCAAGTCAAAGGCCGTACATTCGGACTGGCAGAGTGCGTTTCCTGTGTCAGCTGTATACTGATGTGCGTTGTCTGATTTGTCTTTTTTCTCTTGCTCTGACGCTTTAGGCGCGTTCGATCGTCCACTCCTCGCGCTTCTCTGTCACCTCTGCATCCGGGGTTTCTGTCAACTCCGCTTCTTCCATGGACTCGTTGGACAGCGTCCTTCGATCCAGTGAGTCAGACGGCCAGCAGTGTTCAGCTACGCCCTCAGCTGAAGGAGTCAGGCACAGTCCTCACAACACAGAGGTACACACCTGTTCTCACCTGTCTTCTCTCAGAGAGCGTGGACCACACAGAATGAATGATACATGTTTTTAGTATTTTTACAAGAATCTAATCCTGCAAAACAATAATAAAAGTAATGTTATGGAGTAAAAGTAAAACTTTAGACAGTACATAAATGCTAATTTTATCTCAAGGGTTTTAGTCGTAGCCTTTGCCCCCCTAAAGAGTTAAAAACGTAAGTATCATAAACTATTTCCTGCTTAGTCAGATGATTTTCTAACCACTCACATAACCAAAGACCCATGGTTGTACCAGTAAATCAATCGTGTTTTCTCAGAGCTGCAGAATAAGAGCAGGACTTCAACAGTCTTTGCTTCTTTGCTGTTGAGGTTTTTTTATAGTTACGATAGTTTTAGTTCGAACTGTAGCGGTGGTTTGTGTTGGTTGGCAGTTTTTCCTCATACTGGCTGTGTGGTGCAGACAGTCTCTGCTGCTTCAGGCAGTGTCCTCACTTCTTTTATGATCAAATCAGTTTTACTGAGCCAGAATACACTGCAAACACGAGCCTGGTCACAATCATCCCTGAATCGTAGTCTAACATGAACGTTTCACAGCAAAATATCTCAGAAAACAGCTCTTAACAGGTAAAATGTTTGGTTATCATCAGTGTTTTTATGCTTCAATCCCTCAGTCTGTCTATAATTTCTGACCCTGGTGGCTGCTGAGGGAATTTAACCCCAAAACCTTATTATGAAACCCAGAAAGGCCAACCCAGTGAGCTGCACTGCAAACACACCGTTCAGTGAATAGGAAACTGGGTTACCGCTCCGGTTCATCCTGTGGACACACACAAACTACAGCAAATGTGAGAGACCAACAATAGAGAGAAAGAGCTGAAGAGCGGAGAAGTGCAGGAATGAATAAAATTAGAATAATGAGATGAGAGCGAGTCGGCAGTTGACTATAGATGATAAAGGAGAAAAGAGGGGACGACAACTAAAGGTCGAACATCAAGAGTGACGATGATGAAAAGAAAAGAAACGGGATCCGAGAACAAATAGAAAGAAAAGGAGCGAGAACACAAAATGAGAGGGACGAGAGGAGAGGATGTGCTTTCGCCCACAGCGCTGTTCCCATGTGTCCACCTCCTTAGAGAAGGGGTTTGCTGCAGTCTCAATAGTCCTTACACGCTCACTCTGAAGTATCTGTTAAGGGCAGAAGAATTAAAACTGGAGGTCTCAATAAATCCCCATTGAATCATAATGAGACTATCAGATATACTGTGAACTCTCTAATGAGACTAACACCACGTCAGTGCAGTGATGTATTTGTAGTTTAGTATCAAACATCATCATGCTGACAGTTTTATCACAGGTTCAATTTCTACTTACTCATCCCCTTGCTGCCATATTTCCACTAAAAGTAGGTACAGTGGCTCTATAGCTAGTACTGACCTCGTCATCTCAATCTCAGCAAGAAAGCAAATAAGCATATTTCCTATAAATTGATGATTTGAGACTTTAACTAAAGCAACAATCTGCTGTAAAACGTACTTCATAGGGGATAGTTCAGAGTTTTTCAAACAGTGAACTATTTCTGATTAAGAGTCACTCATTTCCCAGTGAAACAGTGAACTGTTTATTATTGAAAATATTAATTGTACATAGACACAAAAACCTTAGAGTTCCTTCCTGCTTTTTGAAAAATAAAAATGGTACAAATGTAAAGAAAAGGAAATTGCTGTGTACGTGGTGATGTTGTGGAATTGCCTCAATAATTTAGTTTCTGTCTCCTATTAAGATGAAATTCCAGCAGATGTGCCTTCAAGTCTTTATTGAACTTAGTGAACAGTGCAGACTTCGCGCCCACTGCTGCATGTGGCTGATAAAGGCATCAGATTTACTCATGAACATATGTTGGGATTTTCCGGGCTCTGAAATCCACCGTTCGAACTAAACTCTTAACAAACTTTAGTCTAATACACTTTTCAATCCACTATGTTGACAAAAGAAATTTCCTGTGTAGCATTTAATAGTTCTGCCCCCTCGATTTCTGTCTCCTAGAAAACACTCACACTTGGATACGGTTGGTTACGTCTTGGCCAGTGGGTAAATGTGACTGTAATCGTGTGTGTGTTCGCGCTGTATCTGTGTTTGACCTACATGTTATATTTAATCTGAGGTTATGATGAGAGAACTAATGCTTTCTATAAAATGGTTTCTAGTGATTTACACACACTCACTAGATTATCACAGACACTGGAAGTGTGTAGATTCTTTTTACTTTGTTTGCATAAAGTCTACATTTGGATAAAATGGGTCTGAACTAAACTCAGTCTGCTCAGCAGCCTGTTCAGGATGAACTGGTGACTCTCAGCTGTGTTTCACGTGCACGCCTGTATGTGGGATTATAAAAAGCTCGGCGATCCACAGATTTGTGTCGGTGTCTCTTTGTGGAGTTCACATTGTCAGTAAATATGAGTGCTATAGTAAATCATTTAGTTCAATAAATAATGAGGAAATATCTGTCTGGTGTCCTGCTGGCCTGGAGTTATAATCCTGTGTGTGTGTGTGTGTGTGTGTGTGTGTGTGTGTGTGTGTGTGTGTGTGTGTGTCCTAGTTTGCTGTCTAGCTCTTCACTCGCCACTAAAACCCTGAAACAGCAGTGACTGTATTTGTTTCTGTTTAAATTATTTACCTTCGCTTCTTAAGGAACTATCAACAGGACTCTTTAGTTTGTTGTGTCGTGTGTCTCCAGACGTCAGTGGGATTTTATCAGTGTCTGTTTGATCCCAGACATTTGTACAGTGTGTCGTCTCACTTACAGGTTGTAACAGTAATAATCTAAATAATAATAATAATCTAATAAACATGATGACAACTTTACTCTGCACCAGTTCATCACATTTTATATCAGTCCAGAGATTGTGTTCAATCTCATAGAATTCATATTGACGCTACCGTCTCTCTTTTTTCTTTTGAATATTTCAACCCACTATCTGATGAAGAATAGTGAACATTGTAATGAAATAAGTCCACTGAACATCCCAGACTCACAGACTCAGACAGATTTTCTTCCTGAGTTGCTGACGTAATGTGCTTATTGTTAATGTGTCTTAACATGTTTTGAATCATTGCTATAATCTGGTAATTTTGTGTTTTCCTTCACAGGTTTCTGCCTTTGTTTCTATCAGTGATGCTGATGTTTTCTGCTGCTGATCTCTGCTTCACCACACAGCTTTCTGCTAAACTGCCACATCCACTCAATCAAACACCAGTAATTCACCAGGACTTTCTCTCTCTCTCCTCCAAGCACTCCTATCTGGACAGGGAAACTTCTCTGATTCTGAGAAACATAGCAGGAAAACCTTCCCACCTGCTGACCAAGGTGACTCCTCATTCACTTCTGCACGCCCCCCCCTCTCTCTCCTCTTGCACGTCAGCATCCTGTTTGCCTCTGTTTTTCCACAGAGTGAATAAATCTGCATGTCGTGGATTCATAACCACTGTGCATGTTAACTCCCTTTTTGTCCCTCTCCTGCTTTTGTACTGTCGAAGGAAGGTCAGTTTGTGTGTGGTTGTGTAATGTACAGTGTCGATGCTGGTGTATATTCCCAAAGCTTTACAGAGGATGCACTCCATGTTGGTGTTCTCATACTCGTTTAGCTGTTTTAAGTATTATTTGCAAAACTCTCGTTTGGTGCCACGTTGGCTGTGCAACACTAGTGTGACTGTTTGACGTGCTGTGAAAAGCATGCAGGGCAGAAAAGCTCTGATAAAACAAGCTGTGTTTCAGAAAATAAAATAAATGTGTCTTCCCCATCTAGCTGACTATTTGTTGAGCAACAGAGAATTGTCAAAAACTCTTATCATAATCAGTAATACCTAAACAGACACGGCAGATTCTGTAAAATTAGAAGGTACAGAAGGATCTGTAAGTGGAGCAAAAATAAAACATGTAAAAATAATAATATAGTGCACAGATATGGATTCAGCTAGAGAAAGCTTTGTGCCATCCTGCTCTCACAATCAGACAGTTTAGTAGGTAACCGACGCACAGTGGTGCATCATCTGCATACATATGAAAGTCAATAGTGGACTTGTATTATTATTATTATACAATTATAATGCATTTATTTTGTATTATAACACAATATTTTTGTATTATAATTATAATAATTATTATAATTATGTATTTTTAACCTTTATTGCCTTGAGCTGAAATGAAATTACAGTGGTACATGTTTTTAACGGAGGGAGCACTCGGTTCCTGCTTCATCCTGTAAAGCTTTGTTCTGTGTTGTTTGCTGGTGAAGTTTGTTACAGTGATAACAGAGTTGATCTAAACCTGCAGAGTGCAGACGTCATTTTGTCTTTTTTCCTAAGAAGCATGAACGTTTGCTTTGTAGAAGGATGCAAAGTGGCATGAGATGAAGTCAAACTGCACCTGACTGCATGAGTACTGAGTGTGATGTGACTGTTTCATTGCTATTATGTCCCAGAGGCTGGTGAGACTGAAGAGTCTTTAAAGGAAACGATCCCACAGGAGATGGAAATGCAGAAGCTTTAACATAATTTTACCCAAAAGAACAAATCAAACTTCAGTTTGTTTGGTTGTTTGTACTGCTGGATTAACGCATGCATGTGAAATCATGTTCAGCGTGTTCCTGCATGTGTTGCAGCATTTCTGCCTGTAATTGAAAACAGTAGGAAGATGAAGTGATGGAAGTCACCTGACTCCATTGAGATAAAATGTTTTCAACAATAAAACTGTGTCTGCTAAGCTGCTAACACACGTCCTGTGTGGTCGTATCATGAGACTGCATCAAAAAGCTGAGATAATCATATTGACATGTTGGGATTCATGTCTTATTGAACTAAGAACAGGTAAGTGAGACGGTCGGTGCTTCTGTGTCTGCTTTCACCAAAAACAACCAAAAATAAGCTGAGCAGGGATCATTCTCTATGTGACACGCTTTTCCTTGAAGAACTACGCTACAACTCTGTGAACAAAAGGAAAAGTGAGCCACAGATCAATATTTGTAAGAAAGATTCATATTTGATTGAAAACTAAATTACAGCAGTCAGTGCTGAGGAACTGTTGGTGTGTTGTTTCTGCTGCGATGATGATTCAGTGTGAGCTGATATTTTATTCCTTAAAGATAAGCTGGTGCACTGTCTCTTTTTAATTCTTATTATTTATGGATTATTCTTCAGGCTTCTCTTGAATAGTTTTTCTATATATATATAAAATGCAGTGCAGGTCAGTTTGAAGCTAAAGTTCAGAGGGTGTTGTGTGCAGCTCTGACCTGAGAGGAAGCCGTGGTTTGAGCAGTTTGGAGCTCGGCCAGTTGTAGTAATGGAGCTTAGTGGATGAGCGTGGTGCCTGGTGGTCACTAACACTGATCAATGCTGCTAATTGGACAAAGCACGACTTTAATTGTTGTTGTTGTTCAGTTCAGATCAGGATTAACCTCTGCTGGAGTTCAAGCTGCAGAAATGATTCATGAATAACTTGACAAAATAAATCAAGTCACATTTAAACATCAGAGAATACAAGATTCATCTTAAATTTGTCATTTCAGTTCAAATATTGTGAATCCGTGCTTCATATTTTTCACGAACGTCCGTCATCCTGGATTCCAATTTTGAAGCCACTGCTGCTCTTAAGCTAAAGCTGTCAGCTCCTTAATGGCTGAGGGTAAAGTTTTTATTTGTGTGTGCGTAAGTAAGGGGGATTTATTTTGATTGGATCCACAATGTCATGATTTGATTGGATGATAAAGCTGAAGAGGCAGTTTGATTGGATGTTGGTAGAACGTGCCAGATCTGCAGAGATAATCTTCTTTGGTGCAGACGGGGTGATTCCCTGTAGCATCATTCTGCATATACACACATGTGCACATGCTCATAGCGGCTGGCTGCTAATGGGCCGTCTCATTTGGACTTCCAGCAGCACACAGACACATTAATCTGCTGTGTTATCAGCCTGTTTCAGTTTGAATTAAAAAAGAGAATATAGAAGAATGTCTTCCAGGTCTGAGGGTCAAATAGGCGTTTTTGGATCAACTATCTTAAAAACCCATGACGTGATCAACATCCCTGACCGACCAGTGAATGTTTTAGTTTTAAATGCCAGCTCTAAGCAGTCCAGTGGATCCAACTTGAGTGTCGTCAGATTAATGTTTTACTTTTAGGATCGATTTATTTTAGAGCAGCTGCCACAAGCTTCAAATCCAGCTTTTACTGCTGTGGATATAAACCGGGCCAAGATTACCGTTTCCTTCCTGCGTTCATTCGGACTCCACTGATTCGTGGTGTGAAGTGCTGTTTGAGTCGCGACTCAACAAACATGATTTTGTTTTAATTTGTTGTACCAGATTAGAGGAGGCGTGGCCGCGATGGGCCCTGAGAGTCCGGGCAGATTATGAGCCGCAGGGACAGTCTAATTCCTGCAGCAGTGATTAGGCTGAGGGTGTAATTATCTGCATTCATTAGAGCGGCTACCAAGGCACCGCTGGGTGTGTGCGTTTATAGAAGATGTATGCTCTGGATTAAAGCAGTTTCCATGCAGTAGTGTGTGCGTAGTTCTGCATATAGCATCTTCTTTCTGTGTCAGTGTTACACTGCCTCAGCAATCACTGCAATCACTCTGTTTCACACACACACACACACACACACACACACACACACACACTTTTGGCCCATTTCTGCTGCTTCCACATAAGTCTCATCACTTCGCTCTGTTTTGAGGCTCCAGTGCCTCCGGAGGGACACAATGCTTAGGACTTCAAAGGCAGCTGGATCTTTCCTGGGCAGAAGCTAATTTTAGTGGCTCTATAATGTAGGTCAGCTGAATATCTATGAGATGCAGAGAAAATGTTTACGCGGCAAGCTGGAAATGGCAGTGATGACAGCAGCAGGAGGCAAATCCAGCACCCTGGCAGTATAGTGGGAAAACAGCTGGTTTATTGGTTAATAGCTAATAGAAATGAGTATTAACCAGTAAAACATTGCTGGTCAGAGTAGATACATCTTAATGATTCTAAATTTACAGTTGACAGTAATAATTATTTTATCACATTAATGAAAATGAAATCAAGGCTTCAAATGCTTTATGTGTGTGATGATGAAGATGCTGAAGGCTGAGATGACGCTGATGATGATGATGATGATATATACAGACTCCTGCTCCAGGCATATGATATTCTCATAAGGAATTACGAATGCAAACCAAATAAAATCAGTTAATGCTCATTGACACAATGTACAATATAGTGTCAGTCAGCATTAGAGCACAAATGCTAATGGACGGATGTTATAACTGGTCTTCGAAGTGTGTAGCGTGTTAAATGCTAACACAACCATTTTTAGAGGCTAAATATTTCTAGCAGCTGTTATAATTGGTACTTTATCCCAGAGTTACACATTTAATTCAAGTTATAAAGAGCACTAAGGGTTTTTTTTTTTTTTTTTTTTATGGATCCATCAAATAAAAACATGTTGAAGTTACTATTTCCACTATATCATCTTCCAGCTATCAGAATCAGTATAACCTTCCACTTTTTGTACATAATCTGCTCAGATTGAAAATAGGTCCTGGAAAAAAAACCGCTAATTTTAGTTATTTCATCTTGTGTTAAACACTAACTGACACATATGAAGCTGTTTATGAGCTTAAATTGTTTCTGTGCTGCTTCGCGAATCCAAATCTGTAATGTGTGTGTGTGTTTGTGCACTCAAGGGTCTTTTGGGGGGTGCAGATTAGGAGATTGGCCCCTAATCTCCTCTTTCTCATCCTTTTCATTTCCTTATGCCCTTTCACTCGTCCACATTTGAATCAGTCAGTGTGTGTACGCGTGTTTTTGGTGTGTACACCGGCTGAAGAGCAGCACCTCTTCCAGGAAACAGGCAGTCAGACTCTCCTGTACAGTGATTAAACAGATCCCCTCAAAGTGATGCATCCAAAGCAAAGGGAAGCAAATTAGAGGAGGGCAAACACAAATGGGATAAGAGGAGTGGAAAGACATGAGGACTGTGTTGCACGGCGCGAGGAGGGGGCATGAGAGCTTGAGATAAAGAGATCAGTGCCTCTGCATGGAAGTTGGCACAGCAACAACGCCCCTCCCCCCACTAACATCCATCTCTGCGCCCCTCTCTCCTCCTCTCATTCCCTCCATATCTCTCGGACACGGAGGATGTGACGAGACAAGGTAGCATCTTCTGCTTGGATTTTCTAGCTAGACGGGGAACAAGTCAGTCAGTCAGTCAGTCAGCCGGCTGTGTGTCTGTCAGGAGGTGAAGCGATCAGTCAGTCTGCAGGTCAGTCAGTGGAGTTCCTCTTTAATCAGGGCATAAACCCGGCTCCCTGTCCAAACACGAGTCAGTCTGAGTCAGTGGATAACTAGATTAGATTAGAGTCGGCCACTACTTGTGCTTGTTTTTCTGCTCGTTCTTACTTGATTTGTTTCCACCAGCGTTTCTATTCTACTCTTATTTCTCTTACAGATTGGGTGCTTGTGTCTGCACCCTGCTTTGCTGGATTCAAGCCTTCTTGATTACTTTCACTCCTCCATCCTCAAAAACTGCCTTGTTACTTTAATTGCTCATTATCTCGACTCCATCGTTGGCTGCAAGTAGCAGAGAAACACTGGCATAGCATCCAGCCGGCACGTGTGTGTGTGTGGGAATTTTAGATAATCCTCCGTCAGAGAGACAATAACGATGTAGCGTCCGAGCGCTAATCCAATCTCACATTAATACAGAGATGACGATTATGAAGAGGAGGAGGAGAAGCAGGTCCTGCTCCGTCAGCCACACGCCTCTAATGATGTCCTGTGGATCCTTTGCAGCTGCACCTCTATGTTGTTGGGACTAACCTCGAGCTGATGTTTTGAGGGGAATTCATCTTTACTGTCTGGAAACTATTAGATATAAATCCAGCTGGAAGAAGCCTAATTCAACAGGATTAATGTGTTAGGACACATGGATCACAGCCAGCTGAAAAGACTGGGACTACAGCGATACTGTGTGTGAACTGTGCTGATAGAATCGATGGGGTTTTCAAGAGTTTAACACCAGATTTAGTCATTTTATCTGATGAAAAGCAGACACAGAAGTGTTGGTTGTTTGAGAAAAATCAGCTCAAAGCAAACATGAATTCCTGCTGGAAGAGTCAGGTAGGTGAGAGGACGAGTCTGTGTCCTGTGCTCAATAAGGAATGTGTCAGTTCTGTTATGTACTGTAGTGACCGACAGGTGTGTGCATGTGTGTACAGGAAGAGCAGGCTGCCAAGCTGAAGGCAGACAACATCAGAGTCGCCTTGGAGAAGATCAAGGAGGCCCAGGTGAAGAAGGTTAGTCTCACACACACACACACAGACAGACAGTAAATAAAGATGTTGTGTATATTTGTGTATATGTGCACCGGGTGTGTGTCATGTTTCCAGTGGGATCAGTTTTCTGGGTCAGGTCAGTGTTACTCCACATTGAAAGCTCTGGTCAATAACAGCTGGGGTCAACACACACACACACACACACACAGCACTCAGCATAATGACCACTGCAAGTTAAGTCCCAATCCCAAACACACACACACACACACACACACACAGAGTGGATTAACAACCTGGATTTACTGCGCACACAGAGGCAGACTTCAAGCTACCTGCCTCTGTTTGTGTCATTGTTGTGACGTTTTAGCTTCAGTGAGACGTTCGAGGGTTAAGATTTAGTTTAAGGGTTAAAATATTTAGTTGTGATGCCTCCACAACACACACGAAGCAACAACAGGAAGAGTAAATGTTAAATCAGTCAAAATATAAAATGTAAAGGCCAACACACACTTCAGGTGTTCAGCTTAGAAGCACAGAGAACAGATCAGAAACATCTCTTTAACACAACAAACGACAGCCTCAGCACCTCATTTAACCTGCATTAAGGAGGAATTATTGCAGGATTGTTGTGTTAGACAGTGTAAGACCAGATAGTTAATTATGATATTAATGTTGTGTCTATGCTCATAACAGAACTGCAGAACTTCATAACTGTAAATGTTCGAGATCACACAGGAAACACGTGACGTAACAAACTGTAGCGTAGACTTGTAACTGTCGCCTCTCTCGCTTCACAGTTGGTGATTCGTGTTCATTTGTCAGACGAGAGCTCAAAGACCATGATGGTGGACGAGAGACAGACCGTCAGACAGGTATGTCCCCAACTCTACTACACCTGTGGTGGTGATGCAGAAATAGTAGTCGAAACAGTGTCAGTATGAAAAGTGTTAGTAGTCCTGGTAGAAGTGATAGTAGTTATGAGAATATTTAATAATAATAATAGAATACTAATAATAATTAGTATTACTACTGTATTATCATTAACTGTGGTAGTAACAACACCTTTAAAAGTGTACTGTAAGTACTGTTAGTACTATAAGTACTGTTAGTACTGTTAGTACTCACTGTGTCTCCTCTTTCTCAGGTTCTGGACAGTTTGCTGGAGAAATCTCACTGTGGCTACAGTCCTGACTGGTCCCTGGTGGAAACCATCAGTGAGCTGCAGATGGGTGAGTGAACACGCTATACGAGTGTAATTAAAGTCTAAATGTAAAGTAAATACAGTACTCACAATCAGTGAAGTGAAAGCAGTGGTGGCGTCCTCTATCAGGTGTGTTGTAGTAGCAGCAAAGTCTCATGCAGTAAATCAGAAATCTTGAAGTCGTGGAAAGGAGACACTTTGAGCTTGGAGCTGTCGTTTAATTCATTTAATTAATGGACAATGTCAATAATTATTATAGTATCTATGATACTAGCAAATACTTTAGGGTGGTAACAGCTCAATGGACACAACCCAAACTTTCACATGTATTCGTTTCTGATTTAGTACTTGTACTCAGTAACTCTGTGCCCAGCAGTCACACAAAGATACACCCCCCCTCCCTTTAGGAGTGAGTGGTGTCTGTCAGCACACACTGTACTACGAGCTTCAGCTCCACTTAACAGTCTTTGACAAGCGCGCACACAGTTTTTATGTAGGTCTGGTGCAGTGACGCGTATGATCTAACCCACATCTTGAGGGCCTCTGCTGTTGCTCAGCATCGTTATGAAAGAGAGAGAGAGAGAGAGAAGGTGAAGTGCAGCTCGTTCGGCCATATTCACTTCAGCTAAAACCAAACCATACACGTTTAATCCACATGTTTCTAAAACCTCGACCACGATTCACCTTTTAAAGTGGCTTCTGTGTTAAGAGAATCAGTGGGGTCTGTAGCTGAGGAGGGTTGGGGGGGGGGTGCTATCAAACCGACCCCCCTACACACAGACACCAGCACCACCAGCTCCCTGCTGAGCGCCCTTAGGCAAGACACCGACTTCCTGTTAGATCCTAACCTCTGTTAATTTCCTGTAGGGTGAGGTAATGGGTCAGAGTGGGATCAAAGTATTAATTATTCATCACTGGTTGTAGTAGCAGTTAATGTTAATGTTTCTGTTGTAAGAGTCAGTTTACGCTGCACATCACCATAAAAGAGCAACACGTCTGCTGTCCTGGTGCCTAGAGATGTCTAAACAGCAAAATGTATTTTAGTTTAAAACGTTGTTCCTGTGCACGTGATCTGAAGACAAACTAGATGTACATTTGAATTTTAGTGTACACACATGATAAATGTGAATCATCTAGAGGTTAGTTCGTTTTAAATGATGAACCACTTTGAATCAGTATTTCAGAATGAAACTGAAGAACAGTCCACAAATGAAATGTGGGTCACAGCTGACATAGTTTAGCAGGTTTCAGGACTCAGAGGAAAACCTCTGGACGCCACTGAAAGGCAGCTGGGGTGTGAGAGTGGGAATAAGGGCAGCAGATTGCCAAGAGCAGCGTAGCCTAAAAAAGCATTTAGGAAAGAAGAGTTATGAGGTCGTCTCAGTTTTTTAATTTTAGCTTGAGTTTAAAAATCAGTTGTTTTAATTCACACCCACTGAAAAACAATTATTATTATTATTGTAGAAACCTGTCACAAATGTTAGTGTTTTTTCTTTTAGACTTGAATTAATATAAATATTAATGACTGTGCAGAGCGGATCTTTGAGGATCATGAAAACCTGGTGGAGAACCTGCTGAACTGGACCCGAGACAGCCAGAACCGCCTGATGTTCATCGAACGCATCGAGAAATATGCTGTGTTTAAAAACCCCCAGGTGAGATGAAAACACGTGAACACACGGGAAGAGGTCACCAAACGGCACCTTGTACGGTTTTGCTTTCATCGCTAACCAACGATTGTTTCTCCTGCAGAACTATTTGTTGGGGCGGAAGGAGCCGTGTGAGATGACTGAAAGAAACAAAGAGGCCCTGTTGGAGGTTAGTTTGTTTTCTCCTGTTGCACACAGCTGCTTCCTCATCACAGTCTCACACACAAACCTCAGCACATCTGACGTTATACACTTTAACACTTGGCTCACATGCTACTTGAACAGACTCTTGAGTGCTTTAACTCTCTTATGTTGCCTCTTCTGATCCTCACAAAACCTTTGGCCGTACATTATCAGGTGCTTAAGAGTTTAATGTTAATTTTCTTATTTATTAAATTTATTTAAGTAATTAATTTCAAGGAATCACTTCTCAGATTAATCAGATTTTAAGCCAAGTTTATTTGTACCGTAGATTACAAAAACTAGATACTAGAATACAGCGTTTTACACAAGATGTGAGATGATGTACAGTAAAGAAACAAGGTTTTAAAATGCACTGAAACAGAACAAGTCAGATTAAACAGGTGACTGAAAAGTACATTGCAAGATCTGAATTAGAAAAGCAGCAAGTCAAACAGATTTTAAAGACCCAGAAAGCAAAGCTCCATCACATCTACAAACAAAAATATGGTGTGTGCTCAAATACAACAAACTATGTTGTTTTTGTATGTTAGGAGTGTTTCGGCAGCAGCTCGGTTTCCGTCCCCGAGATGGAAGGAGTGTTGTGGCTGAAAGAGGACGGGAAGAAGTCGTGGAAGAAACGCTACTTCCTGCTGAGGGCGTCCGGTATCTACTACGTCCCCAAGGGCAAGGCCAAGGTGTGTATCATGTAAAGAAGCAAGAGACGTACAACTCTGATACTTCACACTCATACTACTGTTATGTAATAGTTAAATCTAATAATATATATAGACTATACTGAAAATGGAAAAATCATTCTGCATAATGAGTTCTTAGTTTTTTAAAGGCAAGATTCATAAATTCAGTGTGTGTGTTTGTGTATAGGCATCCAGAGACCTGGTGTGTTTTCTCCAGCTGGACCATGTTAACGTCTACCACGGCCAGGACTACAAGAGCAAGTACAAGGCTCCAACAGACTACTGCATGGTGCTGAAGGTACCCTCACATACATACGTGTACATATACATGAACATGAACAGAGGTGATGAGGTGTTGGTCTACAGGTTGTTCGTGGTGCCATAGCCCTTCAGCGCCACCTCATGATGCAACACAGTAATCACACCTTTATTTCAAAGAAAACACACAGCAGTAAATAATAGTAGTAAATAGTTATATTGAATTAATAACCACTACAGCTTAAGAAACAGAAATCAGGAGTTGATTTGACAGATTCACGGTTCCTCCAAGCTACTTGTCGAGGATAAGACACAAAAACCCCTGTAGTGCTGTTATATACTGTCTGGCAGCTGTCCAACCACATGGGGATCAATACTGAAATGTCTTTATCATCATCATTATTTGTTTTGTATGTTGACATGATATATAAATTAAGTTTTGGGATGACTCAAACTAAGAAATTACTAGTTGAAATTCAGTTATAGAGATTTAAAACTAAAATTATGACAGATCAAAATGTAATTGCAGATATTTTAAAATTCATTTTGACTAGTCATAAACGCACTGTAGATACCTGTAATGTGAATTCTGTCCATATCCAAAAGTCTTTATTGTAGAATTTTTAAACTGTCCTTACAGGTCAGAATGTAACTGTAGATATCTTGACCAGGTAAAATATGTTATTATTATAATAATAATGAATAGTTTATTGATTCTCTTGGGGAAATTGTGGTTGGACAGCTGCCAGAGAGTACATGACGGTGCTACCAAGGGGTTTCAGCATCTTGTCCAAGGACACCTCAGCAAGTAGCCAGGAGGAACTGGGAATCGAACCACTGACCCTTTGGTTCGTAGACGACTGCTCTACCACCTGAGCTACTGCCTCCCACAAATTGCCAAACAGTCACCAAAACTTTGTCATTCCATGAATGTCTGAGCACAACATCTCCAACCTTTCACTTTTTCACGTTTCAACCAGTCAGAACAACAATTTAAAAATGTACAATTAAAATTTCAGCTAGTTCAATCCTAGTCTTAATCATTAAATGTGCAAGATTAAAAACATCATTTACACTTAATTGAAAGTATAACTAAATAAAAACAAAACTCATTGGGGTATTTCATAATGTTTGCTTTAGATTACCGGTACTTGGCCTTTGGACAGTGGAAAAGGAACCAGAGATAATACAAATCCTAAATATGTCTGACTAGAATTTCTGTTTCTTCACAGCTGTAAACAAATATTTAGTCAAAGACTGTTACTCTACTTACCAACATCAACACTCACTACACACTACAGATTGCTGGGAGCGGCAGAGCTGGTTGTTGTCAGCTTTGATTCAAATGGGTCATCTCCTCGGTTTGTCCAATTTGGAAGCAGCAACTCTGTCAAATCGACCAATCACAGGGTATCACCTGCTGATCGCCATTCGCTCACAGGCTGCACAAAAGAGGACAAACGGTGTCAAACCACACATGAAAACAACAAAGAACCAGGGTCAGAACAGTATCATGTCAAGTAACGCATAATGCTTGTGTGTACACAGCATCCTCAGATCCAGAAGAAGTCACAGTACATCAAGTACCTCTGCTGCGATGATATCAGAACCCTTCAGCAATGGATCAACAGCATTCGCATTGCCAAGGTAAAAAAAAATAAGTGGTCTGTATCACCAACATCTGATGCTGTGTTTTTATACACTAGACGTTACCCATGCTGCACCACGTGTAATGTGGTGAATAAACTTTTACAGTATTGGCCTCAATATAATATACAATGTGCCCCTATTTCAGCCAATACTGTACTTTGTTTTTACAGAGTCGGTCTGTTTCAGTGCAGGTTAACATGTTTGTTGATGTTATATCTCCACAAACCTGTTGTCTTTTTGTTCATCCATCAGTACGGGAAGCAGCTGTACATCAATTTCCAGGAAGCCATGAGGAGGACGGAAGCAGCCTATGACTGGTCTTCACTCTCTTCTTCCTCCATTAAGTCGGGCTCCAGCTCGTCCAGCCTACCAGGTCTGTCTTCGTGCCTCGTTCGTAGAGCTGCAACAATTGTGCATCTTTAAGACATTCTTAAATCCTCGTTAACCAAGCAAACAGCAGATAGTTGGTAGCATGACCCGGCCTTTTATCGCATTTTATCTGCTCAGATTAAGCTGCAGCGACTCACCAAACAAGCTTGTTAAAGAATTTCAGGCTTGCTCCGCCGTCTAACCACCGTCAGTGTCCTCTAAGCTACCCTTCCAATGACATGGCAACTAGTACTGATGCCTTATACACCATATAAACCAGCCTTATTAATCCATCAGACAAAGCAATTAGAAAAATAATAATAAAGTAAAACCACCAGGTGCTGTTAGTGTTGTGTGGAGTAACCCTGATTATCAATAGAAGATAGTAAACAATCTTACTTCTGCTTGTCCACATCCCAGAGTCCCAGTCCAACCACTCCAGTCAGTCGGACAGCGGCGTATCTGAGATGACGTCATCAAGCCACACTCGCTCCCAGAGTGTCGTCAGCTCCATTTTCTCTGATGCCTGGAGGAGAGGAACGCAAGGAGAGGTGTGAACACACACACACACACCTATCCTTTCTTATCATTGTCCATTCATGTGGACTACATTTCCCATGTTTCCCCTCTGCTTCCCTGCCAGCGATCAAAGGTGAAGGGACGTATGCCAGTTCCTCTTTGTGCAGGAGGAGGAGGGAGTGGAGGTTAGACAGGAAGTGATGTAACAGGCATGTTAACAGCGTGGCTGCAGAATTTAAACCACTGACCGATGTTTGTGTTGGTGACTTGTGTTTCAACCAGTTTGCATCTGTCTTACTACACAACTTCAACTATAGCTGATCAAAATCATCTAGTGGGCACAATTTACTACAACACACAGTTTTACTCATTACCATGGATTTAGTTCCCAGCATCAACTTATGCAAAATGTGTTTCTAGAAGTTCTAGTGTTACGTAGAGTAACACAGGTACACAAATTAAATGTTCAGTAAGCGTCTTCAAGAACTTAAAACAAGTCCAGCTGATACTGAACAGTACTTTTGGGATAACCATGACATGAATGACTGAGAATCTTTACAGACGTAACTGTATGGAAGAAAAATTCCCATGTTTACTGTTTTACGTGTTTTTGTTCTAACGTGTGATGGCATGTCCTAACCAACAAATATAGCAGAAACGACCATTTCTGTCAAGTTTACCTAAAGATCTAAAGACCAACTTGGGTGTTTTGGAGGAATTCAGCATCTTAACAGTTGACCTTACGTTGAGATTATTTATACGTGTTTAAACAGATTTGATCTAATAAATGTAAAGTCTATTATCAGTCTTATTATTCTAGTGCATTGAATGGAGGAGACACTGCATCTGAAATTATTTAATGCTGAAGTTATGTGTGTGTGTGTTCTCAGACTGCACTGGTGGTTTTCAGAGATATGATCCTGCTGCCTCATGCCCTCTCCCCATAACTCCCTGTTTTCCATTTCTCTTTCCAGATGATGAAGATCGACCCCATCAGTAGGCCTATACCTGTCCAAATACCTTCTCTCTCCCCCCAACCTCTGCCTCTCTCCCAGACCCCGCCCTCACGGACCAGCTACACCGACTGTCTTGTCCCATCTGATGATTCTTCTCCGTCACCGCCCTCACCTCCTCCACCACCGCCTCCTCCGCCCGTCGCAAGTGTGGCCCATCAGCCAGCGCCTGGCACATCCTCGTACGTCAAATACAGCACGCTGGCTCGCCTGCAAAGCCAGAACCAGTCCAGGACCCAAGCAGCAGGAGCTGCACCACCCACACTTCCAATCCAGTCAACCAAACCCAACTACAACACCCTCCCAGCTGCTTACAGCACATCCCCTCCTTTACCACCATCCCCTCCTCCGCCTCCTCCACCAACAGTGCCAGCTCCAGGCTCAGCCATGGCTGCATTGAAATTTGGTCCTCCAAGCCCCTCCTCTCTGCCACCACCACCTCCAATGGAGGAAGAGGTGCAAGAGCCCTCTTACCTCCCACCTCCTCTACCAGAGAGCATGGAGTTCAATGGCTTGCCACCTCCTCCCCTGCAAGATCCAAACCCCAACCCCTGTCCTCAACTCTCTAATACTGGCCTTCAGCAGTTTCTGGCTCAGAAGTTTCCCAACATGGTGTACGACTTCAGCCCTGCAGTTTCTGACGACCATTCTCCTCCTCCACCCCCTCCTCCAGCAGAGCTTTCTCCCCCTGGCTCCCTGCAAACTCTCAGGCCTCTATCCCCAAATGCACCCCCTCCTGCACCTCCTAAAACCTTCACTGGTGGCTTCCCACCTCAAACTGCTCCCAAACCCTCAGGTCCCTCATCCCTTCCAATTGCCCTCTCACCTGTGTCACCTACACCCCCACACGGTGGCCCCGGGCCAGTTAAAAAGCAACAAAGTTTCTCAACAGGTCATTCCCCGAATCAGCCACCTCCCACTCTGCCAAAGCAGCACAGCCTCTCCTCCAAAAACCTTGCCCTCTCTCCTTCTCCATCCTCCTCGTCTGTCTCCATTGCGGCAGCTACCTCCTCTTTGGTCAAACAGATTGTCAATCAGTTCCCAGGAAACTCTGCCCCCTCCTCTCTGCCTGCCTCCAGCTCTATGGAAGGATCAAAGTTCACTGCTCCTCAGTCTCCCCCAGCGGTCAAGGCCAAACCAAAATGGCAGCCAGGAGGCGTTGTAGCTCCACAATCCCCAGAGTTTCCCCCACCCCCTCCCGATACCTCCCTTGGAGATTTCCCTCCTCCTCCCTCTTCCAAGACAGGCTCCCCCATAAAGAAGTCGCCCTCCACTTCATCCACAGGATCCACCAAACGAGGGCCTCCGCCGACACCACAGAGAGCCTCATCCATCCGGTCCAATTCAGGCGAGACCCAGGATGAGAGGCCAAAGAAGGTGGAGAGCCTGGTGAACAAATTTGGCCAAGCTCCTCAGGCGGGTACCTCATCCAGCTCGTCGTCAGCGACTGGGTCTCCTTCGAAAGATTCCTCTTCACTTCCAACTCCGCTCCCTAAACCAGGGAAGCTCAATTTGGCAAACCTCCCACTGGCACTTCAGGGGCTGCAAACGGGCCAGCATCACCAGCCTTCTGACTTCCCATCTCCTCCTCCGCCACCTCCGCCTTCTCAGCCTACTCACCTTGACTCATCTCCTGACTACTTCCCCCCGCCCCCCAGTGACTTTGAGCTTTTCCCCCCTCCTCCGCACCCGTCAGAGTTCCATCAACCCCCAAAGGTTGCAGTAGTGAACCCGCAGCCTCAGATGCAGCCACATCAGCAGCCTGCAACATCCTCCTTGTCCTCATCGTCCTCATGGAAACAAGGCTCGCTGAAAAAGGGGGCAGCTCCTCCCCCATCGCTGAACCGACGGACAAGCAACACAACCCAGTATGACAGCACACCAACAATGCCCCTCTCACCACCTCCAATGTCTCAGACACCACCTCCTTCCCTGTCCTCTTATTCTTCATCCTCCTCATCTCCTGTCCCCCCCACTTCCCCAAAATCAGCAGGACCGGTGTCCCTGGCTCTAAAGCCTCACTTCCTGGAAGACCTCAACCGCACCCTCAAGAGGAAGTCAGTGTCTCGCCACGGCTCACTCACTTCTTCCCACCTCATCCCCTCCTCTAAGATGGAGCCCATGGGCACCATGGACGACATGGCACTCCTCCCTCCACCCCCTCCAGAGCTCCTGCAGCAGCAACAGCAGCGGGGTGTCCGAGGACACTCCCAGACTTTGTCTCGCCACCACACGCACTCCCACTCCACCAAACATGCCAACATCTCAGGCTATGCAACATTGCGGAGAGGCCCACCTCCCGCTCCTCCAAAACGGGACCAAAGCACCAAACTGACCAGTGAGTGGTAGGAAGCAAGGACACTGAGTGGAGCCTAAAGAACTGTACTGACTATTTAGGACTCATCATTCCTGCAGAAGAAATAATCAATGTCTGTCTTGACTTGTCTGTCTCTCCTCATGCTAAACCACACACCCTTTGATTTCCAAGCAAGTACCAAGCTGTGTTTCCTACTCTTAATCTCAAATTATGATTGTTCCTATTATCTTCATTATTACTATCATTAGCAGTACATGTTTAATCCAATGACATGAGTAAAAATATATATATATGTATATATATCTGTATACAAGCAAGCCAGAAAAAAAAATCATCTATCAAGCTTTTTTCACAATGTGTGTGCCGCTTTGCATTGAAATATACAAAAAACAAGACTTGAACGACAACGACAACAGCAACAGAGACACTTTGCTGCAAAATAACTGGTACTGCATGGAGCTGCAGCAGTGGAAGTAAAGTTACTGATGAAGACAAGACGGGATTAACTGAAGGACGTCAAAGTGTAATGATGTGTATAGAAATATAGGGGTTGGAGGAACAGGGCACTCTTTAGAGGGAGCATTGTCATTTACTTTTTGTGTTTTTATATAAGATTATTTAATACTGGAAAGATATTGTTATTATTATTTTAAGTTTTTAAGAAGTGTAAAAAAAGAACGAGTTTGACTGGACTTGGGTCTGTATTCTGAAAATGCTGATCAGCATTACCAAAGTTGCGTGATGTTCTTTTGGTTGGAGATTTCTATGGGATACACCTTGTGTAAATGTAAACCAATTCAACAGCAGATACTTCCTGCAAGTCAGCGAGAGAATCAGCCTGTAAGGCTGTGCTCAGACTACAGGTGACTGCAGTTTTGGAATCTGAACTGAATTATTCATCTCAGCTGTCCAGGTTGAAATGTTTGATCGAACTGTGTGTGGACATTCTCAGCCAGGTGTGAACCTTCACACACCTTAAACTAAGGTCATGTTTTAAGACTTAAGGTCATAAACAAACCCCACGATGGCACAGGTGGAGACACAGATGACCTCAACAAGCCTGAGGCCATAAACTGAGGAAGCTTTTCAGATAACTCTGGCACAAAGGGGAGCTGGACTTAGCACTTCTGAGAATTATCTGGACTCCCCCACAGAGACCAAAACCTCCTATAGTCTGAGCACAGCCAAAGCACATCAGTCAGTCAGCAGCATCAAACACATATACTCCTATTTTTGTGACAGACCTGATGACCAACTTGTTTAAAGAGACTCTAGTCTGCACTCAGTCAGTTCTGCAGTCACTGTTAGGTAGTAAACCAAGCGGCTAATCAGCTACAACTCTGTCTGATAGAACGTGATCAACAGTTCACTAGTCAATAAATCACTTGTTCGTCATCTTACTTACTGGTTAATTGCTTTGCTAGTTAGTTATTAAAGGTGTGTTTCCACTTAGCATCAGCTGGTGAGAAGCCCAAGGGAAGCTCTGGGAATAAGTGCCTGAAAAACAAACTGCTCATAAGTGTGGAACATCGTGCCCTGCAGAACCCGGAACAGGAACTTCAACATAACGTGTTTCTGAGATATCGAGGTGTAAATGCCCTCTTTTTCATATACTGGCACCAGAATCTGGAGGACAAGTTGAAGCCAGTGTTACAACTGTGTCCCTGCCCAGAGGCTTCAGGCAATATCAGGGGGGGTCCCGTCAGATTTCAAACCTTATTAACTCCTAGACTTTCTTACTTTGGGTCATTTCTGTAGTTTGTCTTTCACTTTCTGCTGTCAGAGACAAACGCTGCCTCCCTCAGTGTTGCATTAGATAGTTTAATAAATGACTGAATGACAAACATTATGTTTTAGCCAAATTTGAATCAGATTCTAAGCTGATTTTGAGCCGTTTTCCATTAACTTGCATCAAGTTTTAGAATTATTTAAGAAATTAATTTCAGCAAAATTGACCATAATCTTAAATATGAATAGTTTCTGGTTTTCTTTATCACAGCAGTGAGTATTGTAACTGCTGTGAGATTATCCGTAAGTGTTTGGAACGGCTCACACTTCAAATAAAACAACCTGGTGCCGGGATGCAGCTGCAAGTCCTCTAGTAGCAGAAGCAATGAAGGACACGGCCTGAGTCACTGTAGGAATTAGCCATCTAATCAGCTCTAATTAGATTTATGAGTCAGATTTTTAACAATGTTTGTCTGTCAGTTAGGTAGTTATAATAGTTAGCCTTTCACTGGGGCAGCTACTGTGCATCAGATTAGGTAACCAGCTGGATGAATCCAGTCCGTTAGGTACATAGTAAGTTAGTCTGCTGCTCCACTCCCCACATTCAGCTGATCAAGACTCTAAATACATGTTCTTCTCATATTTTTTACATTTTACTTGCAGCTGAGCCTTCGTCTGTTTCCTGTTTTTCTCTCCCTTGCAGTTGCTAGATGAAAATGATGTGCATGACATGTCACCTTCAGTGCAACAGCACAGATGCCAAAAATGTAATATTACTGCCCGAGTTTGGATTGTGTGCAGTCGTTTGTTTATGAAGTATTCTGGTTTTGTCCAAATGTATAATTATGGTTGCAAAATGGTTTTAATTTGTTTTCACCTTAAATCTGTCTGTTTTGTGATATTGTTAGAAGAGAGAATTCATACTAGAGAGGTACTTCCAATGCCCACTGCCATGCAGGAGAATCATCACTAGGCCTACATAAAGGTGAATTTCAGTGACACTTACGAACAACATAGAGTTAAAAACTGATCAGTGTCTTAAATGTCACCCAGCAGAGCCACTGGCTGTTGTCATGGTGTCAAACTCGTTGTTGCATTTCAAATAAATGAGAAAAATGAGTCAAACTGAAAGTGCTGGTCGGATTTGATGTTTGTTCACTGACCTTAGAAGCCTGAGACATGCTTGTATAAACTTTTTGTGATGTCTGATGATGCACACAGTGGTGCAGCTGGACTGCCAAACCCCTTACAGCACACTGTCCGTCATATTAAACCAATCCATTCACACTAATCAACACAGAGAACATGAACACTGGATCACAAATGACAATTTGTGAGACCGTGTTTTTGTCAAAAGAAACTGAATCTGTCACGTTTGACTTTCATGTCACGTTTAGATTATGGGAAAACCTGCTCACAACCAACTTACAGGAAGATGGACACGGCCTTGTTTTTCCAAATATTACAATCCAGCCTGAACAAGAAAAGTCTGTAACACTTTATGGTAAAAGTACATAAAAAAACAAAACATGAATGAATCCGTGTAATACTACATGAACTATCAAAACTAGGACTCTATATATTCTATTATATACTATTAAAATTTGTGACACAACGTGTGCACAGTAGAAGGAATGAACTTTATTAGAAGCTACAATCATGAATTAGTCGTGATAAAATAATGTCAGTTCACTTGTGCACCACTGTGATTGTGATTTAATGTATTGTTCATGCATGAGATACTGTCCTGATCGTTCATGTAGTATTATGTGCATGAATTCATGATAATTCATTTACCATTAAGTGTTACCAAAATCTCCAACCCAACTAGTTCAAAAACTCTCTCACCAACCGTCGTAAATACATCTCACCTAAAGGGAAGCAAGCGTGAGCAGCAGCAAGGTGAGGTGCCTGATGCCAGATGCAGACCAAAGACTACAACAGCTCAGATGACACAGGTGCAGATTCACAAGGGAGCACGACCCAAAAAAAGAGACTACAGAGATGCAAAACACTCATCAGCTCAAAAGACACAAAAAGACAACAGATAGAGTCAAAGTGATCTGAAAGACCCAACGTGACACTTAAACCAACCACAGAAATACACACAAGTTAAAAGATAAAACTCAGTTTGACTATTCCACAGGTGGGTTGGGGGGCGGGGAGGGGGCGTGTCCTCATAATGCGCTCTGATGGAAACAAAGTTCAAACATACATTTGTTCATTTCTTTATAATTATTGAGTTAAGATCCGATTCATGTTACACAGGTGTTAGTGCAGCACAAATTCAAGAGATGCTGACTGAGTGAATGTGAATGTGAAGAAACGACCTGAGAAACCAAGACAGACTCACCTGTCGACGTCTGAGGACCAGGTGGAGGAAGCGACTCCACCGAGGCTCTCCAACACCTCCTCAGCGTGGCAGCTGAAAAATAATCTCCAAAACGTTGATGGAAACGTTTTATCCTCCATTTGAAATCAGGATAGTTCAATACAAAAATAATCCACTGGTTCCACGTGTCTCTCCACCTGCGCGTCCAGGTGCGCAGGATCCGGGCTTCTTCCTCTGCTGGTGCGTTACTGCCACCACCTGGAGTGGAGGAGTGGACCCTACTCTTTCTGCTCAGGAAGACAACAAAGCTGTCGCTGTAACTCCTGTCGAGATTCTTCTGAGGTAATGAAACAAAAACACATCATCTCCAGAAGTTAGTGGTTAGACACAGTCAGCCAGGTATCCAGGTGTGGGCGGGGGTGGTGCAGGCCTCCTCCAAACCTGAGGGACCATCCTGCTACAGTCTAAAGGTGGGAGCTACATGGTTTATAATTATTACTGAACGAATCAGCACCAAATATGACGATAATTAAATAAAATAAAGGAATTATCTGTAATGTATTTAAAGTAAATTACAGGTTTACTCATATTTTATATTAACGTTCTTTAGCAGTTGGAACCAGGAGTGAATGGATTTTACCTTAATCAGTTTTATAAAGACGTCTTCTATCATCATCATCATTGTTATTATTATTATTATGGATATAATAATCAGAAAACACCTTTTTGACTGGTCTTAGAAATGTGCCACCTGTCTCTCGGTGTGTGCCCCCTACTGCCCCCACCACACTGTAGATTTTTTAACTGAGCTATAAATCAGCCCTGTTTTTCGTTTGTCTTTGCTGATGATCCAGCTTCTGTTAAAACTAGTGCCAGTCCAGTGGTCAAAGCAGCATTTAAAGCTTTTCCTTAAGTAAAATTCTAATCAGATAAATGCAGACCACTACATTTAGTAAAATTTAATTAAAAGTACTTCTATGGTGAGTCAATCAGCTGGACTTTGTTACGAAAACATCTTTTTGAAGCTCTTCCTGTGTCTTATAATTTCAGTGTACAGAGCCACAGTTCCACAGAAAGACATAAACCCATCACTGAAGAATAACTGCTGGTCCACGAGTTCCTGCCAATAGAAATTCAAATCATGTGATTTGTATTAGCGCCTCCAAGACACAGTTGGCTCAAGAAACACTGACATAAGCAAAGAGACATTTGGCTGTTTGTCATGTTGCTTCAGTGACTCGGTGAGGTCATTTATATTGAATGCAGCACTTCCAGTCTTTGTGGCACCGACCAACCTAATGCCAACTTCTAACATTAACATTAACAGATCTTCAATTACTGCAACTGATTTAATAAAGTAAAGCCCAGTAGACTATCAAGTTCGCGCCTGTGTGATTGACACTTTATTGAGCTGCTTGTAGAATCAATGCAACAGCAGTGACACATTTAATAAACCATGTGTTTTAGTTTAAAAAACTTTGTTTAAATGCAATAAAATGTTTGAACAATGCACATGCAAGATAACATGTCCCCGAAGACGGAGCTAAATACCGTAAGTCTAAGTACTGAGATGTTTCAGACACACACTTGGAAGTGCGTGTGTTACGAGCAGCTGAACTGAACCAGGTCAGATGAAGCTGAAGATTCGCTCGGCTCAATTCTGTTATAAGGAGATACATTTCATCTTTTAATGAGTCATGCTGAGGGTCTGTCCAAACAGCAGCTAAATGAACTTTTTTTCTCCATGACTCAAAACAGACAAGATGTGTTTACTGTGGTTTGAACATCTCTCTGAGAGACCTTCTCTACCTTTTAGTTCTGAACTGTGTCCTCATAGTAGAAGATGGTGTAGTGGTGCACTCTAGTGGCCAAAGTGAGTATTAAAGATGATCTTTTTAATCTGGGAAAACTTTTATCTACACTTTCAGAGACAGAACAAAACTAAACAATGATGAACAGAGTTTATTTCCTTCCTTTTCTTAGGTCGTGAACACTGAAGAGAAAATAGTTAACTTTGATAATGGATCACCAGATGTTTCCCGTTGGATTACACTGTCTTCGTTTCATCTTCTCGTACTTCATTGATTGTGTGTTTTTCATGTCTGTCCAGCAGCAGGCGTCAGCACGTTGATCCACTGGGACTCGGTATATATGTACAGAGCCCTTCTGTCTGTCCGCAGCACCATCACATTCTCCTTTCGCAGCTTCCTCATCTGTTTTTCTCCGTCTGCAACAAAGATCTAGAGAGAAACTGAGATGAGTATTTTTTAAACCCAGAAATCCGACATGAAATGTTTCTCTCTGATTTTGTGTGTGACACTGACCGTCTGGATTCGGTCCGACAGCTGTTCTGGGCTTCGAACCACTGAACAGTTGCATTTGACTGACGGACCTCGGTTTCCTGTGTCTCCCTGCAGGCCCGGTAGGATGAACACTACAACACAAGGTGTGAGAAATCAGCAGATACAAAACCTACTAGAATCTGTTCTACAGTCAGAAATCTTCTTTAGGAACCAGGTCAATTTGTTAATTCTCCTTTTCCAGCTACAGTAACTAGTAGCTGGCTGGTTGATCAGTAGGTTTCCTGCTGTCACAAACCTTGTCCAGGTAATCCAGGCTCCCCGTAGAGACCAGGCAGTCCTGCAGGTCCCAGATGACCCATCTTCCCTAGTGGCCCCTGAGATCCCTTTGAGCCCTATAGGCAGGGACAGACACAACAACTCTCTACAGCCAACAGCACCTCTCTAATGCAGTTAAATAGATATTTGTGATAACTGTAGGATTCTACACTTTGTTAGAATTATTTTACACTTAGAGTGAAACTTCTAACAATATTTAGTGTGTTAACAAGATAACAGTATCTAAACTGACTCAAATAATAATTAAACAGTGGTTTCCATGTTAGATGTGTATGTATGTATATATCTACATATGTGGTACCGTGTCTCCTCTGCGTCCAGGCTCTCCTCTGAATCCCTGCTCCCCCCTCTGCCCTGGATCGCCCCACTGTCCGGGGTCACCCTGAACAGCACAGAGCATGATTTTACATTTTATTTCCTTTCCCAGTGTTTTTGACTGTGTTTTCATTTAGGGTCTTCTACCTTCTCTCCTGAAGCTCCAGTGACGCCACGTTCCCCCTACAGAGACAAACACATTGATCAGTTTATTTCATTTGTCACATTTTCAGCCACAGCAAAGTAAAGTTAAAGAGACTTTTGCCCACCGTCTCTCCACGGGGTCCTCTGTTTCCTTTCATACCTTTATCACCCTTAAAATACAAAGAAAGGTGTTTAAATCATCTCAAACTAGAGAGAAAGCATCGTGAGTACAGCACACGGAAACTGTCACTCACCCTGGATCCCTTACGCCCTTTACTGCCCTGCAAATACACAAACAGCTGTAATTAGTTCTGTCATTTTCCATCCTTGGGTTTTGGACAACAAACCAGTTGTAATCCACCACTTGGTGGTTTTAACTTTGGGGCCGATCAGTGTATTTAGACCACGTGAAGTAAGACGGGGAGACACAGTGATTTTCCTGATCAATGAGTCAAAGGACTGAATGAATCCAAACATTTACCTTTATCATCCCAGGAGTTCCAATGTCTCCGTACAGACCCCTCCAGCCTCTGTCTCCCTTTTCTCCCTGCAGTAAAAAACATTTCATTTTAGGCTGGGAGACTGTTTTTGTAATGATGTGCATGACAAGAAAAAAGAAAAGCTACACATAACACAAGAGTTATAAATGATATTTGGGGTTTGAGGTTATGTCTTAACTTTCATCTGAAATAATGTTCCACATATTAGAATCACTGCGGCACCTTTTTACCGGTACTGTAACTACTGAACCACCTAACTAAGACCACTACACAGGTAGAGGAGAGAAACCCCTAAATGACCCCATCAATCAACAACCTCATTATTTTTCTGTTTCAACACACAATCACATCTTTTAAATGTGAGACCACTGGATGTTAGACTCTTTTGGAGTCTTTTGGGACCTTTTGACCAGGCTGGCCCATGGTTCCTTGTGTTCCTATTTCTCCTTCTGGACCCATCTCACCCGGTTCACCCTGAAACATACATGACCATTTGCTTATGAAGAAATCTCCAGTTGCACTTTGCAGGATGTTTAAAGGTGAGAGAGGTAGATGTTTGTGTGTGAGTGTGATAAAGTACCTTTGGGCCTCTGGTACCTCTGCAGCCCTGTAGAAACACATTATAACTTTATTCTATTATATGGAAATTATAACGAGCAGGTGTGGCCCTAATTATTTGCCTTTCACTACTTTAAATTACTTGTGCAGTTCATTAAACTCTAATTTTCATCTTTTATGTTTACAAAAAACAGAATTTATCAGGTCTGTCGCACCTTTTCCCCCTTTTGTCCCGTGATGTGCTCTGTTATGTCAACCTGAGGAATTAAAGACAAATATTTTAAAGTCAAAATAAAGCTTTAACTGAACTTTAATAAATTCTAAATACAGCAGCGTATGTGTGTGTGACACAGAGGGAAAACCCATCACCAACAACTCTGCTTTGCGTTTGATTGGAGGAAATAAAGGAGGAGGAAGAGGAGGAGGAATAAAAGGTTGACATTTTCGAGCCGACCACCTGTTCCCTCTGCTTGATGGAAATCCTGCAGACAGAGACAAACACAGGTAAAAATGATTAAAGAGGAACAGAGACGCTGTCAATACCACTCTGCAGAACAGAAACCTCCCACTGTTGTTTTCTCTGAGGAGAAAAGTGGAAAAAGACAAACGTCTCCCAGAATCAGCCAGAACATCATGTGTGGACGGTGGTTAATATAAAGTACACAACACTTAGGATACAGCGTGTTGTGGTTCCAAAGAGTGAAGAGAAGTGTTTTAACACCACGATATCTCCAGTTAGATTAAGTTTAGAGACTGAAGATGTCCATTTAAAGTGTGGCACGTTTTCATACTTACTGGTTGTGAGGGAGGAAGCAGCTGGATGGAGGCCGCTGAGCAGGGCAGTCCAAACCAGAACCAGCTGAGCCAGCATCTCCTCTATCTGCAACAACTGCATGTAAAACATAAAAAATACAGTCATAATACTCAGGTTCCTTTCTAAACATAGTATTTTGTCGAATGATTGCTTCATAAAACTCATTTAGATCCAGCCCTGATAATGTGTGTAAATAATGCAGCATAGTATCCAAGCAGCAGGTGGATGTAGAATACAGCTGAGCTTGATTAGTGCTAACTTTCATGTGCATCAGAGAGTTTCTTAAGACAGATTTAGAGCTTGTTCCATTCATGGTTCAATAAATCAACCCCTGAAACCTTCAGCAGCAGCTCTTCAGTGCTACAGTGCAGTGGAAGCTTCCTGTCAGAGAACGACTGCACTTAAGAAAGAGAACAAAACAGTAAAATACTGTTAAGTCTGCAGGATGGAGATAATATTATCGCCATTAGATGCAGTTCCACTTGTTACAGTTTGTAGACTTCTGAAATAGGAAACAGATTTGTTCTTGAAAACACAGCAGAGAGGAAACTCCACAGTTGAACAAGTCTGAGCTGTGCAGTAACTCACGTCTTTTAAGATAAAAATAAAAGCAGTTCCAAGAATAAAGAACAATTTATTGTTTTACCAGCAACATGATTCATTTTCTAAAATATCTGTAAAACACTTGAAACGCCTGCTCTGTGTGTGTAGAATACATCCAACTCACAGAGCCAGTTGAAATGGCTCAGCATGTTCATGTTCTGTAATGTGCATTGTGTGTCCTACCTCAGTGTCGAGTCCTCTTCCCAGCAGCTGTGTGGAAGCTCTCGTCGTCCAGCAGAGATGTTCGTTGGAGCGGCTTCTCTCTCTGGTCATCATCCAGCAGAGCCAGAGCCCAATCTGCTAAGCTTGCATGCTGAGTCTGACTTATCTCAAACTGTGGAAATGCAACGCAGCCTCTGGCAACGCTCTGCAGGAATAATCAGATAAGTACTTTCACACCGAGCCAAAGAGGAGACTGTGTGCTGTAGGAGACGGACCAGTGAAAGGAGTCACACACCCCCTGCCATTTGTATTACACTATCATTACTATATTTCCATTTACACTACAGGCTTTTAGCCAAGACCCTTGAAGTCTTATCAGCTTCTCCTAATTCTGCAAACTGACTGATGCTGATTCAGAGAGCGGCGGCACATTAAGATCAAATGTAAGAAACAATACAGGTAATTAAAAGAGAAATTTACTCACATTTATCATAGAAATTTGAAGTGTAGTCAAAGCGCTTTACATTCGCTCATTGATGCACACCGATATCAAATCTGCTGTGGAGCTGACCTGACCCACCGGGACAATATGGGGTTCAGTGTCATGTCCAGAGGACTTTGATAAGAGACGAGGAGCTGAGAATTGTTCAACCTTTCCCAAGATTCCTCTGCCTACATGTACCCCAGAGTGTGTCAATACACCATGACAATCACAGCTCCGTAGAGCCCGTTGAAAATACCACACGGATCAACAGAACTGTAAACCAACAACACACACATTATACATGGTTTATAACAACTGTTGAAAAACATTTCAGCTGAGATATTGAGCTACACGAGTGTTTCTATAAAGATACTGTACGGCAGAGTCAGGACTCATTTCTTTAAATTATATTTAGGAGCAGACGTTTCCACTCCCTTCTTGAGATGAGTAATGTTAATTTAAAAAGTTGAAAATGTAAGAGCACTTTAAAAGCTATAAATCAGTTTTGTCTTTTATTGACACATTTAAAACAAAATAAAGATGAAGTGCAGACTCTTTACTATCATCTACTTTAAGCTTCATTACAATAAAAATGTCACAGGATATTAAAAAGAGACAGGAAACATTTGCAAACTAAAAAAATTCTACACAAATGTACAAGAGCACTGAGGAGCATAAGTGTAAACAGCAAGAGGGGAATGACGTGACACCAGAAAAATGATATGTACAAGACTGGAATGGTCAGCAAACAGCAAGTGGAGCTATTTACTTCACTCAAACACAAACACACACACACTCAATTGTTGTCTTAGCATCAGTCCCTTATTGAAAAGTCTAGAGAAGGACAGCTGGAAATTGATAAGACTACAACTATTAAAAATTGTTTTTATCTTTTCACACAGCTCAAAAAGTGTGACTGTGCTTCTCTGTGAGTGTTTAAAATCATATGAGCTACCAACACCTCAAGTCAGAAGTGAAAACATGTTGCTAGCATTTGTTAAAATTAAGCAAAGACAAATCAAAAGGTGACGAAACTCCCACACATCCTGATTTAAAACCATAAAATCTGTAAGATCTGTTGATTTTACTCATCCATCAACACAAAGTCTGGATGCATTAAAGTTGAATGGCTGCCTTGTTTTCTCTGTTGCAGATCGTCTTGAATAGAGCCACGTGTGTCACGTGTAGCTGTCTGATCCAGCAGAAGCAGTAGTCTCTTCAGGGTTTGCCATCTGTGTGGCAGAGACGCGTCTGCAGCTCGACCACCACGCGACTCATCATGCCTCCTAGTTGATCGTGCAGCTGAACGAGCTGCTTTGGTGAGCAGTGACTGAGTTCTAGAGGCGTCATCCTGCACGTCAGGGCCTCCACCTCTGACAAGAGCCCGTCAGGGTGCAGCGGTCCTGCAGGTTCTTTTTCTGTGGCGTGTGTTTCAGGCGTCTCATGAGAGTAGCCGCCGTCGTCTTGCTTCCCGTCTGCAGGAGCTGGATCGTCCACCAGCTCTGTAGCTGCAAGTGGAAAGATGTGGTCATTAATGTAAAAGTAAAAGTGCAGGCAGTTTGATAAACTGACTTACTGACTTCATGTTTACTGTTCTCAGTTATCCAGATGCTAAACTGAGCCTTTATGACAGAGTTTACACACCTAGCGTCTCGCCTGAGGTCTTATCCTCGTCATCCTGGTTCTGAGGAGCACTGATCTCTTCTGGTTCAGAGGTCATCATCTCGGTTTCATCGAAACTCTTCAGCTCGTCACCACCTCGTCCTTTGCGCTAGAAGATCACAGTTCAGATGTCAAACAGAAGAGTTCACGTGCAAATATTGAGTCTAATTTGTCACAGCTTTCTATCTCCTGGTGTACCTGCTGCTCATAGATTTTAAGTGCCTTCTTGACATTCGAGATCTTCGGGGAACGAATTGGCAGAGTCTTGATTTCAGTGGGAGTTAGAGCGCTGAGGTCCCCTACTGTTTTGATGTTTCTGGCTCGAACAAGCTGCCCAAAACCACGTGACCTGTGAGGAGAACAAACAGATTTGCTTATTAATGCACTTCAGCAAAGGGTTCACATAGATTTAAAAGGGTAAATGTTTTCCTCTCAATAAGAGGGTGCTGTGCTCACCACATGTTGGAGGATATCTGGGGCAGCACAGCTTCTACAGGGGTGGAGCAGCCAACCAGTGCCGGATAGATGCAGTCCCTGGAGACAGGTCGAGGCTCTTGGCTCATTTCAGAAATCTGGGAAAGAGTTGGATGCATCATTAGGGCTGATGGCCTACTGCCCAAACTGTAAAACAACTCAAAGATGCACAAATCAATACTTCTGAGTGCAAATTCTAAATCTCAGCGAGTTTTTCTATGTTTTTTAACCAAGTAAGCTCTACAAAAGGTCTAAGAATATGAAGATTTGGCAGCTATCAAACAGAAAAATCTAGCAAATAAAGCCCCAGATGTTAATGTCATGCTGACATTCTGTGCAGTTAATCAGAACTACATCAGCTTGTTAAAGGGTTATTTAATCCTGAAGTGCCCCATCACTAAGAACATGGGGACAATAACGAGTGCCTACCAGGCATTTCTTGGAGCTCTTGTATCCTGGACTGTGCAGATTTCTGGGACTGAGGATCAACAAGCCCTTTGTCGGAGTAGTGACAAACTAGAATGAGAAAACAATCATGTTTCATCATAGGAGACCATTTGTTAAGAAAGATTTGGTTCAGGTGAATAAAATATGGAAACCAGCAACAACAGGGCATCATTCATACCTTAGGCTGTGGTAAACTAATTTTGGATCTTCTTGGTGAGCTGGTCCTGATAGCAGGGCTGCGGCGATCAATATCGTCTGCAGTTTCCTGCTGTTGGATTGGATCAGCAAATGAGACGCGTCTGGACTAAGATCAGAAAAATAAAGTCATTATTACAAACATTCACGAGTACTGGTTGTTGTGCATGTCGACCAATTTTGAAGAACAGTCCCTTACTTTGACAAGTGGTGAGGGAATCTCCTCCTCTAGTGGTCTCTTCTGACCCTTCTTAAGAATACTGGTCGATGGGGAGGCTGAAGGAGACCAGGTTCCTCTCGTCCTGCCACTGATGGGGCTTTGTGCGACATCTGGTCCTAAGACACCTTCCAAATCCTTCTGTTTTGCTGGAGAATCCTGAAAGACGTCTTTGTGTGTAGATTCTGAAGACATGGAAGCCATGTTATCAGACTTTGCCTCCTCTTCTTCCTGACACTCCAAAATATGGGATTTTCCATCTTCATCCTTCTCCTGCAGAGATGTGATCTCTTCCTCTCCACTGGCCTCGGTATGCTGCTTTGAGGCCGACAGTTCTTCATCCTTTGAAAGATTATCTTCAACATGTGGAGACTCTACCTGGTTTTCCGAATCTTGAACCGTGTTCTCCACTGGAAAAACTGCATGTTCTGGATGGTCGGAATCATCTTTTTGATCTTCCTCAGTTTTAGGCACGTCTTCAGCTTTCTCCGACGGCTCTGAGATCGGGAGCTTCTCTGACATCTCATCAGTGGACACCGGTGCGTCCACAGCAGACACCACAGGTGTGTCACAGGGCAACTTGTCCGGAACCTGTTCATCGCTAGCCTCATTTGATTCAAACACGTCTTCTTTGTCCCCACTCTCTTGCGAGGAGGTGTTGTCAACGTTTGTTTGACAGTCTTTTTCCTTTTGCTCCTTTGTATCTTCGTTCGCTGTTATGTCTCCAGTCTCCATTATTTCTGGAGCAACGGGTACTGAGGCATCAACCCCTACCTCCATTGGCGTTTCATCATTACTTTGCTCCTCAATGTTTCCCGCTAGCTGGAGCAATTCAGAACCGTGCAGATTTTGGCTCTTCAGTGAATCACCTACATCTGAATCTTTAGCTTCAAAGCTCTGTGTATTTGTCCTTTGAGAATGATCAGTATTATCTTTTGCTGCATCAATATTAATTTTGTCTGTGGATTCAATGGTGAGAGGACTCGGAAGAGATGCCCGAGGTTTCCTTCCTCTCTTTCGGGGCATAGGGGAACTCTCTCTGGCCTCCGAAGATTCAGATTCAGACGTCTCCACATTAGCTACTAAAGATCTTCGTCTTGAGTATCTGCCCCTGCCTTGGGAGGACTCTGATCCTGTACTATCCTGTGACTGAGAACCCTCTGGGGTTGAGCCCGGACTTGATTTTGACAGCTCCTCTTGCACTTTGCTCCTTCTGGTCCTACCTCCAATTCTGGAGTCCGGCTCACCAACAGCTGGCACAGGTGTCTGAGAATTAGACCGACTCTGCCTTCCTAATGAATCCTTCCTTCCGTCACTTTTGTCTTCAGACTCTTCTGTCTCAGATGAAGCCTTACTTCTTCTTGATCTACGCACAGACTGGCTATCAGAAGATGAAGGAGAAACCCCCGGAGAGTCCTCTTGACTAAGGCCGTCAACCATAACTTTTGTTGTCTTGTGTTTGTCTTTGACCAGCTCTTCATTGTCTGATTTGTTTGTTGTGCTTGTTCCATCTTGGGACTCTTCATGTGCTGGAGAGGAAGTGAGTAACTGAGCATCCCTCTTTTCAGCTTTGGTCTCCTCTAAAACCTCAGACTCCTGAGATTTGACATCAGTTTGCAGAGAAGTTAAAATTTGAGAATCATCCTGTGGCTGATCGTCTTTTTTAGTCTGCTCTACATGATCAACCTCTTGGGATTCATCACCAGGAGTGGGGATCTGAGTGTCTTTCTTTAGCTGGTGATCCTTTTCAATCTGGTCTAAAAGCTCAATCCCACAGGTGGAGGTTTGACTGGACTCTTTCTCAGGTGAAACCTTTTCCTTCAGTCTACCATCTTCCTTGATTTCCATTGATGTCTTGCTCTGTCTTCTGCGCCTACCCTGTGACTGGCTTTCGTAATCAGACTGCGAGTCAGTTTGACTGGACTCGTGCTCTCGAGTGCTTCTCCTTTTGGGCTGGTGTTTATCAAGGAAATTATCTGAACTTCTGTACAGTTTCATCTTCTTGTGTGATCTGCTCTCAGAATTGGTTTGGCTGGACTCACTCTTGTCTCTCTGAGCCCTTGATCGTAGTCTCTCTCTGCCACTGTCCTCTTCAGCAGCCTGCTTACTTCTTGTGTTTGGTCTGCTTTGTGCTGGAGAATCACTTTTAGGCTCTAATCCAGAGCGTCTCCTTTTAAATTGAGTATATTTTTCGTCACGTTCCTCTGGGTCTTCTCCAGGCAGCAGAGGTCTGACTCTGTGGCGTCCAGACCGTCTAGGTTCACCTGGAGAAGTGTGGTTCAAAGAGGATTGGGAATCATCCAGAGATTGGTCTGACTCCTCCTCTTGGCTTAAGGGCTTCATTTCTTCGGATGTGGAAGACATTTTTGTAGCCTCTTTCCTCTCAACCTCACTTTGAGTGTCTGGGATAACATCTTCATCCTCAGTTGTGTCACTGGGCATTCGATCAATCAGCCTTACCGGCTCACTTTTCAGCACAGAGTCTTTTGGCCTTCGAGGGGACTCTGGGGTATCATTCACAGGATGCTGCGAGTTACTTTTTCCTGCGTCAGTGGACTGAGAATCCTGAGAGTTTGGCTCAGTGGATGTCTTTGAATCCAGGGTGGATGGTGTGTTGTTGGTATTGTAGTGTTGTTGGCTACTGGACGTCTTTACGAGGGGACCAGTAAATCTAGTCGCACTGCTGGGGCTGGCAGGTTTTCCCTCGGCATATTTCTCCAGTGTGATAAAAGACTGACGGCGACTATTTGGTTTCTGCGGAGTCCCCGAGACCAAATCTGAAGAGGAAGAGATGTTAGGACTTGTGCGTTCTTCAGATTTCATGTCCACACCTTCTGCTTTCTCATCATTTTTGGCATCATCCTCCATGGAAACATCTGTAGACTCTGGGATCACCTCTTCCTGATGGGGTTTTTCTGCCACAGTCTCTGTTGCTTTTGGGCTAGCATAGTCTTGTGTCTCTTTTGATAGAACTTCAGGGTCAGGGCCTTCAGGTTCCTCAATTTCCATTTCTTCCTGAGGAACCTGTAAGAGACCAAAAAACTAAAAACACTTTTCTACAATATCCGTTTTTACAGCTCTGTAATAACAGTGTAGTATCAAGGTAATAACCATGTTACACAGGGTGTAATGTTTATGTTAAATAGGGGGTAATATTATGTAATAACTAGTAGATGGTTAAAAATGCGACTAAGCCGCAAAACCAGACACATAAGCCCCAGAAACGTATAGATGGAAGGTCTGGATTCTGCTTTTTGAAACTGTATTTTACCTTTTTACAAGTCATTTTCCTGGATTTTCTTTGGTGTCAGTGTGAGTTATAATATGCATTATGTGTAACACTGGGATAAAGCAAGACTACAGCTGTGTTGACTTTAAATAGAGGCTGGTTTGAAATCACCACTTGGATAGGCTGTGTGATACTGACAAAGGCCTAATTCTGAAGAGACCACACAATCTGCCTCTTCTTCATTAACGTTACAAATGCTGTAGTAATGAACCTGTAGTATTATTTTAACTGGAGATTTTACAAATAAATACTGAAACATCAGTTTCTATGTTGTATTTTATCTATAGTAGCATAAATAAATAAAACAGAATGAAACAGGACAAAACAAGCCCCAGTGGAGTCTTTCCTATTTCCTAAGTGTGAGTGTTTCATTACCGTGCCAGGAGCTTCTTCAGTAACCTTCTCCGCTTGTTCTGTTGGCACTTTTTCTCTGTGGAGAAATTGTTAATTATATGACTGCAGTCTTTTCATGAGAGCAGGTATTTATCTTGATTACAGTGGTGGATTGGTAGAACTTACGAAGAGTCCTCTTGGCTCTGAGTGTACTGGGTGAAAACCGTGGAATCCAGAGAAGCATCCAGGTTGTTGTACATGGCAGGGATGTCAACCCTGTTCCAACAATAACATCAGCTTCACACAAGCGGCAACCTTTACATTTGTTTTATTGTGATGTGCAAAGACAAATCTGACCTTTTAGTCCTTTTTACTTCTTTCTGGTGCTCAGTTAAAACTCTCTCCTTTGTCTCCGGTGGAATGAAGACAAAGTCAATAGAGGCTTCTTCCTCCAAAACCTCTCTGCGAGGAGGTTTGGGAGAGCCAAAGTCCAGCTTTGTCTGTGGAGGAAAATAAAATAACACAATGGAAACTAGTTGTGCCAAGGTGGAATAATCAGAAAACAAAATACATGGGTGCCTAATCAAATGCATGGGCACAATATACTTCCAATTATTGAAGCATGGGCGATTATCATCTTCAAAATAAAAAAGAAGGACAACTTTAAATTCTTTTTCACACCAGATATTTCCCATGAGTAACATCCTGTCCCTTGTGATCTGGTTTGAGTCTCAACTTACAGAAACTGGCTTGGAGGTTTTTGGGGATGCCCAGTCCTTCAGCTCTGCAGTCTTTCCTAGCAGCGAGTCTCTCTTCCCCACAGATGAAACAGGCATCCCACTAAGCTTGGTCTCCAACTGGGAACTCTCACTCTGCAGGAACAGACAAGATCAGCTACAAAGAGAAAAAAGGCAGCAAGGAAACCAATAATATGGTAAAACCACATCATTAATGTGAAAGCAGGTTGTTTGTGGAAACTCACTGAATACGGTCCACTGAGCTCATCAGAAACAGTGACAACCTCAAAGCCAGGAAGAATGATCGGGGTCTTCTGCTTCACTTGGCTTAGTATTGGCCTGTGTCAACAAAATTGATTGAGACTGCATTAAACCCACATAAAGTGAATTCATTCTTACTTTTAGTAGTTTGTTATCTTATGCAAATCTGACGTCTAGATTAAAAAGAGAACTGACTCTTAAGAAGAACACAACACAAGAAGGCACAACTTCCATAGGAACAGCACAAAATCCCCCTCATTCATATCTAACAGACGCTATGATCTCTAATAATAATAATAATAATAATAATAATAATAATAACAATAATAATAATAATAATAACAACAATAATAACAATAACAAAAAAAATCCTCTTCACCTGATCTCGTCAGGATAGTCGAGGCTGACTGAGTTGGAGAAGGTGGAGTTCCAGAAGTGGGTGACTGAAGTGCGGATATGTTTGCTCTTGTGGGGAAACAACACACACAGCAGGGGAGACAGCAGAGCCAGGAGGTCGTCGTTATAGGCAAAGGTAGAGCGGCTCTGCAGGCAGCCAAAGATCTCACTGACCAGCTTCTCCAGCTGCAGTAGAAAGGTGGAGAAAAGAAAGCATTTACTGCCTGTAAACTCAGATCATCCAATGAACATTAATTCATATATTCCTTCACACATCATTAGTAAGTAATCTGTGCGGTTCTAAATGAGTGAAGACGTAATGAGAAGCACAAGAATAGAAAAATGACTGAAAGCTTGTTGGTTAGCATTTATGAGCCATTTGAAAATAAAATAACCTGAGGTGTCATTTTACAGACTGATGGAGCAGTACTAGTTCTAATTCGTGGACATTGTCTCTTTTGCACATCACACATTGTGAAGTCAAATTCTCTGTACCCACTTTTGCTAGAAGCTGTGAGGTGAACCTGGGTGGCTCACTGCCTGCCTGTCTGTAGAACTGGGTGAGAGGCTGAATCAGAGAAGTCAGAGCCTCCTGGACGGCATTGGCAAGGGCGAGGTTGGTGAAGAGAGCAGACAGAATGGAGACCAGGGAAGTTCCTGTGGCTTCTGAAGAACCCTCGGGACCCTCCAGATAAACCTCAAGACATTGCACCAGCAGGGACTGGAACGTGGACAGATTCCCCAGAGCCTTGTTCCTCTTTCTCATCCAGTTTACAGGAGTGTGAGGAGCTGGAAGAAACCAAAGAGAACGAGTGAATCTTTTAGTTAATTTACAAGTAAACACTAAAAATATGTTTAGCTTAAATTCTTACACTTGAGCTTTTGCTGGAACTGAGACGTGTACGGTGAGAAGTCCACACTCTCAACCATGACTTGAAGGATGTTTGCAACAGCATTTAATGTTGAAGGAACCTGGAGGATCAGACAACATCAGTACGGCGAAGCACGATTTAAACTAACAGAAGCATCATGAGTAGTTATGGTGGTTTTCCTCTAATCTACTCACCTTTAAGGCATCTTTATCTATTGAAGCAGCCATCTTTGCACAGAACTCCTCACAGCAGATGTTCTCCTCAGCTGTGACCACCAGCGCCGAGCAGCGGGCAAAAACTTTGTACAGCTTGGACCACGCAGACAGCATCGACTTCTGTGTCACCTGGATAAAATACAGGCATCAAAAACAGGCTGCTCCCTCTTGTGCTAGTGAACTGGATTTTGGATTGAATGGACTGCTGCTGGGTAAACCGTTCTCAGTGACAAATGTGAAATATTAAGACAAACATACCTGCTGCAGCGATGTGCCATATATTAGGTGTGTAACAGGGAACAACAGGGCAGAGTGCATGGCGCTGAAGTTGTGCTCCAGAGCGTCACCTTGATTAACTTCATTAGACTGTAAGGGAGGAGGAGAAAAACAAACAAACAAAACTGAAATTCATTTTTCTCTGCTGGAATCAGGTTCATGTCAAAGGAGCTCAGCTCTGATATGTAACCAGGTTACACTCCACTTTCTGAAATAAGCTGATTTCTGTGGTTAAAGTATGAGATAAGAGAAACTTTTTCCCCAGGTTCAGCAGATATGTTTGCTATGCATGTAAGCTTTGTAGTTTATTCCCAGGTGTTTGGTTTGAGAGAGTTTATTCTTTGCAACTTAACTCTAAACTTTCTTTAAATCTCACCTCATCCGTTAAAAATTAATTGATTGGTTTGACAAATCCGCAGATTAATTTGTTTTAAACTAAATAACATCGGGCAATAAACCTACCTGTGTGATGGTGTCAGTGAGCGTGCTGACCACTACGCTCCACATCCTCCACAGCTGCTCCTTGTTCTGCAGAGAGCCAGCGCTGTTTCTGATGGCACCGAGCACCGCTTCCGCAAACGCCAGAGGGGAAGTGGGACCCGACAAGCCGCATCCCACCAGCTTTTGAAGGCACTGAAAAAACCTGCAGACGGAAAGGCATCATCATAGGAGTTTTTAAGTAATATACAATAAACTCCAGATGTGATCACAGATTGCTGTAAATCAATCGATGGTAAGTGTGAGGACCCACCTCTCGTCTTCAATGTAGGCTGGGAGCATGCTGCTGTTGTAAAGCAGAAGGATGAGAAACAGAGCTGGAGTTCCCTGGGGAAAGAAATAAAGCATTTACCTGTGCTCTTTATGAAGATTTGCTATAAATATGTAGTAAACAGTTTGAACACTCACGTTTAGCACATCCATCTTGCCCACTTGGTAGGAGGCAGAACCAAGAACTCTGTGGGGAATCACTTTGACTGTAGCCTCAAACAGGGTCTATAAAAAAACAGCATTAATAATATTCAAATGTATTCATAGTGGGGTTAATAGTACATGTTTCATACACTTTGATCACCTGAATGAAATCATGTAAAACACTTAGGGGGCAGGGTTAAGTGAAAAGATCTGGGTCCTGATCTTGGTCTTACCAGGACTCTGGCTGCAGGCAGAGCTTCTGAGGTGACGATGCTCTGCAGGGCCTGAAGCATCAGCGTGAGAACTTCACAGCCCTGACGATCCTTTTTGCTGCCTACCGACGGAACCAGAGCAGAAATTGGACTCAAACTCTCCACACACATTTATAAAAGAGGCTAAAAAGAATGTGGGGGTTTTACAGATGAGCGTCATCATTGGGGAAAAACCCCTCAGTGTTTTTTCTCATCACAGCAACCCAGAGCACGAGGGTCTGAATGCTCCGACTTAAACTGATGAAGTGACAGTGGGTGAGGCAGGAGACGAGGACGAAGTCTCACTGGTCCTCCTCTCACACTACAGTGCTCAGACCCAACCACAGTACTCTATGTGGTGCTGAAAGGCTGGACCCACAACTTTAAGAGCCCACCCTGCTGATCAGCAGCCACAACATTAAAAATTATGATTTAATACAACATTAACTAAAGTCTCTTAATTCCAAGTGATCTGTTTGTGTTGGCAGCTAAATGTATATATTGCTGTTGTGACAAAAGCTGCTCTGCAGAAGTCTTTAAGATCCAACACATTTAAGAAGATACTAATGGAACTACAGGCTCTTTGTGAAACATGACATCTTCTCGCAGCATGTTGTCAAATTAGTTCACTCATAAACATCACTCACTGCCCTACAAAGAATAAAACCAACAGAAAAATGAGCAGCAAACGTTTCTAATGGCAAATTAGAAGAGTTTAATAACTATAACTACTCCTGGAGTTTGGATTAGATACTTAGAAAGACATCTGCAGCACACCTTCTTTGTCTTCTTTAAACATAACTACTTAGCTACTGGAGAGCAAAATAGGGAAGACATCAGCTCTTACCAGACTCTATGGTTAAGTTGACAAACCGGGCGAGACTTGTCCACATGACAGCCAAGAGGGAATCTGTACAAAATAGATGTATATTGATTTACATCTCTGCTTCACATGTAGTTTGGAGGCTCATATTACTTAATTGTCTTTTCCCAAAATAGTTTGAGGAAATGTAATAATCAACTAAATCTGGTGTTTACCTGGAGCCTCTTTGCCAATGTTTATGAAACCATCTCTGATGCTGGAGGTGAGCACAACAGCATGTTTAGTGAAAGATGACGCACCAGAGAGGAGTGGGTGCTTCAAGGGCTCTGGAAAGAAAAGGAGGCACAGTGGACTGTGTGATTTTAAATAAAACCCAACCTGATTTTTTTTTTGCAAAACTAAAATATAAAGCAACATTTACTATCACCATGTGCCAGTGGAGGTTAAGGCAAATTGACAACTGTTGAACAAGACAAACTGTTGTTGCATGTTCAAGACTCTCACCGAGACTCAGGATGAGTTTGTTCTTTGCTGCGACAGCAGCCGCCTCTGGTCCTAGGAAATAGTGAAGTAACATCTCCAGGGCCAGTAGCTGGATGGAGGGGAAGGTGGAGGGCACCTGCATGCTGGAGCTCAGGCTCATCCGAGATGTGTTGGCTGGGCTGTTGAAGCTTGGAGCGCCTGCAGCATTAGGAAAGAATGTACTAATCTCCACCAATGTCACTGTTGCCTGGTCTAGTGTGTGATTTAGGGCACTGACAAGTCAAGGTGAAATTCATGTAAGCATACCTGTTTTGGGTGTTCCAGGTGTAGTGGCCCCATTTTGGGCCACTGCTCTTGAAGGAGTGCCTGGAACAGAAGGGGAGTCAGAGCCGATGGTGCACTGGAGCAGAGGTACAGAAACCTGGAGAAAGACAAATAGTGTTCAGTCAAACCAACGTTTGATCCTTTTAAAAACAAAAATAAAATAAAAAGAACTTAAAACATCACATCTCAGACGTCCAGTATCATAAACAGTCTTTAGATCAACATTTTGAAAATTTAGTAAGATTTTGCACTGAACTACTGTTCATTCACTACAGTGAAGTTTGCTGTATTTATTTACAAAAAAAAACTTAATTTAATCCGTTTTGGAATAACACTGTAACATAACAAAATGTGGAAAAGGTTAAGCACTGTAATAATGTTTTTATTCTGTAAACATGGACAGACCAACTACTAAACTGTACAATCACATATTCGTTAATAAAACAAGATTTAATCTCTAAAAAGTCGCCAGTTTAATCTAATATTTTGACAGGTGAATATCTGACCTGATCAAAGTTGGACGACAAGTTGGGCCCGAGCTGGACCACCAGGTACCACCAGACCTCCACCTTTGTGAGCATCAGGGCTTCTGTCCTGACGTGGATGGATGTGAGGGGCTGCATCAGGAGCTTCATACGTTTGGCGCTGCACAGGATGTCTTCAGGGTTCAAATACAGACGTGTGAATCAGAATGAACTGAAGGTGAAACAGGATTTGTCTCAGTATGTGACTAACTGACTAAGCTGCTGACCTGGATTGAGGGCAAAGTTGTCAATGAGGCTCTTCCAAGCGATGAAAGCGATCTTCTTGATGGTAGCAGAGGAGCTGCGGAAACCGAGTTCCTCTAGATGCAGCAGAGAGTTGATGAAAGGACCTCCTCTGTGCAGGAGCTGTGTGGGAAATAAATTTTGTTTTGATGTGACCAGTTGAAAATCTGTTTATAAAAGCAGCAGCGTGTGTATATAGTAAGAACATTTTTGAAGTGTGTAATAAGACTAAGGTGGAGTGGGACACCAGTCACACAGCTGGTGCTTCAATCCCCAGAGTCCTTGGGCAAGGCAGTGAACTGCCCTCGCTGCTATATGATATGTGAAAAACTGTCTCATTCATCTACATGCAACATGTTCAGTAAGTCAATAACAGCCACATAAAAATGCTTTACCTTCCCGAGCAGTTTCACAAATAAGGGCCAGAGCTTCAGGACGTTCGCTTCATTCTTGGACATAAAAAGCTTCTGCAGCTCAGGGATCAGTTTCTGTGAGAACAAACAGAGTTCAGCACTAGAACAAATAACTATGGAATGGACTGGAACAAGGAAAAACACATTTTTAATATTACCTTCTACCTCCTCATGAAGAGCAACAGTTTTAAGATCACCTTTGAGCATAAATAAAAACCTTGTTACCAACACTGACACACATACTGTAGGTACTTACTGAGGACATCATTGGCTCGATGACAGCTGCCACCTCCGTCTGTTTTTCTAGAAGCAGGGGCATGCCCATTTCCATTGCTGCTGCAGCACGCAGACGCACCTTGGAGGCAGAATGGATGACCAGAGGAATAACGAGCTTTGCCCACTGTACCGCTCCTTCACACATTTGGGTTGGCACCTGCTCCAGCATCCTTTAAAGAAAACAAGAACCAGAAGGAACCCATTTCAATGCAACAACATAAAATAATCACAAATTATCTGTTGTTCCAGCATGAACTGTCTAATACATACGATAAGAGTTCAGAGTTCACTGACTGGTACAGTAAGAGCCGTGTACAGCAAGCAGCTGTATGACAGTAAATAAGCCGCGTCATGAATACCAAGATCTATGTAAGAGGAATCTGATTCATGCAGGTCACAGATTTTTGAACTATTGCTCTTTTACCTGATGACGACATTTAAGGCCTCATGCTCCATCACCACAGACTGGATGTCCTCTCTGCTCCACACACTCTCCAGAGCTGCCAGTATAGACGGCACCTGAGTGGAAGAAGGGACACGGATCAGCACGGCAGCAGTGTGACACCATTCACCTCAGTAAAACTCTTCTGATGCTCACATTTTTGGCAATCACATGTGAAGGAAAGCTCTGTTTGGAGATGACCCATAACGCTCGGGTGCATGTGTTCTTGTCTGTGGACTTCAACACCAGTGAGCAAAGTGCTGACAGTGTCTCTGCTGCAAAGGTTTCTGGAGAACAAATAGAATAAAATCACTGCTGGCAGCAATGTTCTAATTATATTATTTAATCCAAACTGGTGATGATGTAGTGATAATGATGTATAAAACATAAAATGCTGTACCAGGCACTTCGGAGACTACATGGGAATGGTACACACAGAACCCTAGTGCTTGGAGGGCAGCTTGGCTCAGCTCTGCATTCGGACTGTTCACGTGAGCCTGGACACAACATAAGAACACTTTTACAGTAATAATCACGGATGCTAAAATATTTCAATTACATGTGGGAGATTTTAGGAATCTCCTATTCTTTATGTTGGAATGTTGTGCAGAAGGACTCACCAATATGGCTTTACCCAAACGAGAAAAGTGCTTTTCAACTGCAGGGAGAAACTGGCGACCTTCCTCTCCACTGAGCCGACTGCAAAGGCAAAAGAAATGCAATTCTCTTCCTTGTATTCACCAACACACTCAGATAGTTGAAGACCAGTGGTGACTTACTTGGCGATGGTGAGGTAGGCATCTGTTTGCTCGGACTGTCCAGTGGTGCTGTCCTCCAGAGACTCCAGCAGAGGGAGGAAGCTGGAGGTGCTGGGAGGCCCTGCTGTGGCCATCATTATTACTCACCTCAACACTGTCGTCCAAAACAAAATAAGAGCGTGAGAACAATGGAGAGCAGACATAATGTATATTTTAGTAAGTAATGATTGCTTTAATAAATGTAACAGATCTCGTGAAATGGGCAATACGTCTTTAAAATGTTTTAATACACGAGTATGCATGCAATTAAGCAACTACACCTCACAGAGATGCCAGACTGAATAAAAATAAGCCAGGATGAAGAACCTCAGTGAGATTTATGCTGAGCTGGGTTCACCCTCCACTGTATCCAGAGCTGTAAGAGAGGACACAAAAATAAGAACCTGTAAAGTTATGCAAAATTATGCAACATTACAAACAAATAACCAACATGTGGTTCATCAATAATCATTTATTAGTTGCTTATAATTTGCATAAGAAACTGCATCTGCATAATAAAAAGTGAACTATTCTCCTCTTAATTTGAGTGGAGTAAATGTTGTATAAGCACCTCATGATTTTACTTTAGAGTAATTTGTACATAATACAGATGCTCTTGTAAACACCTTAGGCCATCATCACATCAGCCCCATTAAGCCCCTGTCCTCTCGGACACCCAGAGGAACCAAAACAAGACCAAGTCCAGCTCTAAAAACCACCCAGCTGAACTTTTACAAACTATTATCACAGCCTATACGACTTATATAAGGACATGCAAACACTCAGAGACCTCCGCTTTGGACGCAGCGACAGCAACTAGCTTGTGAACTAGCTTGGTAAAGTTAGCAGCGTTAGCAGGCTGCATGTCTCTAGCTAGCAAAGTTCCATGCACACACACACACAGCTGGGCGACACGGCTGCTAACAGCGCGGTGACCCCTCTTCACCTCCCTGCTCACCTGTCTGCAACAAGGTGGTCGTTTAAAGTGGCCGACGAGCAAACACTCAGCTAACAAACTCCTGTTTACAGGTTCGTGAACACAACACGAACCGAGCGCTCACCTCGGAGGAAGTCGAGGCGACGCAGAAACACCATGAGCGCCGATAAACGCACCTTCTGCCCGCTTCGCGTTCAAACGTGTCCGACTCTTAAACGTTTCTTTACTTTTTCTTAACTTTATATTTTCTCCTCCTTCTTCTGCTGCGCTGCTTCTTCTGCTGTTGCCCCGCGAAATCGGTGGCGCCAAACCACCACGCCGACGTACAAAATTCCCTCTGACCCCTTACGTCACATCCGGGTCCGCCTGTTCTGCGCCTTAAAGTTTTCTCCATCACTTCGCTTCAGTTTTTAAAATAAAGTTTGTAAAACAGCTTTAGTTGATGGAACATTTCTCATCTTGTCCTATAAATATGAGCTGTTTACAGTTTTTCTTCTTTACTTCATGAATCTGGGATCTACCTGATCACACAGGTGTCAAAATTAAAAAAACTTCATTAATCCCACAGGGAAATAGTTTGGCCTTGTTACAGTAGTTCTCAACACAGACAGAAAGAAAGGAAACCACAACCAGGAGAGATCCACGACAACACAAATACAGAACATCAATACGGAGAACTCAGTATATACACTCAGTTCTCTGTATAGATTGATGGCCACTGGTAGAAAGGATCTCCTGTGGAGTTCTGTGCGTCACATCTTTTTCACACCATCCTTTCAGATCAGTAACTGAACATGCCATCAACAGACCCCAAACTTTATTGTATTAACATCGTCAGACAAAAGAGAAGAGAGCCTACAAATTAGCAGCTGATAGAAATGACTTATGTACTACTGCTGTTGACAAGAAATGATCTTATTGAAATGGCAGATTAACTATTAAACGTCACATAAGAGAAGGAGGCAGAGAAAGATTGGGTGCAACAAATAACTTGCTGGTTTTGTGTGTGTCTGCTATTGCATGGTATCTTCTAGTTGGTTTCTCCATGGACATGGAAAGTACAGCAAATCACATGCTTGATTGATCAATGCAGCACTGTCATTTTGTAATATTTTAAATTTGTTGGATATTTCGTTTGCACAGTAGCCTGCAGACAGTGTTTCTCCTGTCTGATTATTCACCTGTACAAAATATTTCAGGGATATGTTTCCACACTGAGGGTTGACTTGTTAATTGACATCAGGAATTACTTTCATGACATGAGCTAAAGGTTTTGGATGAGGTGCGTCCGACAAAAGCTACTGACAAAACCTGTGAACTCAATAATCAATAATAAGAACAATAATAATAATCAAAAATAATCTGCTTTTAATAGAGAAACCTGATGTTTGTTGTGATTTTCAGTGTACTTACACACAGTACCAGTAACAATGAGACAACACATGCACATACATTGTACACAGAGTTGTTATCTGAGAGCGTTTGTTATTTCTACTTTCCAGAAAACAAAACATAATCAACATATTAGTGATGTTTAGACATTAATGCATCAGTAAAGAAAAAATCTCCTTCTGCATGACGAATACCTTTATATTTGGTTCTTTAAGTATAATAAGATGTCAGTTAAAGTACTTTCACTTTAGGTCTGAAGGTGTCAGATTTCTGCAGAAATCTTATTTACATTAATGTTTTCAACAGCATCAACAGGGTTTAAATACCTTTATTCTACTAATACTGCTTACTTTAAATACTAGTTTTGAAAATTTAGAGCATGAAGTTAACACATTAACTTAAGTAAAGAATTTCAAGAGGTACTTCTACTTTTAGAGGAGAATCAATTGAACTTTACTTGAGATAGATACAGTACATAGATTTACAATAAAGACAGTAAAGAACAAGCAGGACCCCTTTAGAGGAAAGTAAATAGAAGTAAATATTCTAAGTAGATACTTTAAAGTAAACCACGTGTGTCAGGGGATTTATTATTTCAGAAACTGCACCTTTTCTTTGAACTCTTAATTGGCCAACATGAGGTATTGAATCATAAATACAGCAACTACACTACATCAGTGTAGAAAATCCTTGTGCGATGCATTAACTGCTGTGTATTGTAACTGGAAGCCTCCCGCAGTAATCGAAGCATCCGAGAGGAACTTTAGCGTCATCACGTTTCCTGTAAAACAAACAAAATCAGCTGTAAGGTAGGTCCAAAACCCTTTACTTATAAAATCATTACATGCAGAAATATTCAGTCACCATCTCACCTGTGCTGATGATGTCATCAGGTAAATAATCGCCACAGAATCTGTAAACACACAGACAGGTTTAGAATCTACTTGTGTAAAGCCTTTGAACAGAGAGACATTTTCCTGGTGAAGTATCTTGACTTGTCCTCACCTCCCAGCAAAGCCCGAGACATCATCGTAGCTGTCGTACACCTCCAGGTAATCTGCTAGACATGATGTGTCGTCCTCCACATCAAATTCCAGGAAGTGCAGGTGGATCCTTTGGCCCAGACGGACACGGATGTGCCAGGAGCAGATCTGTTCGTCCTGGTACTCTGCAGGGAAGCCAGGAGACTGAATAATCTTCTGCTGATCTGTCAGCACACCGCCGCACTCCTTGGCTGTGAGACACATAAGTCACATGATTAGTCTTCTGAAATACAGGTTTCATACTTGGTTCACAAACTTCAGGTGTGCAGCAATGTGCTTTTTAGTGAGCAGCAGCTTCCTTCGTGGTGTCCTGCCATAGACAACCTGCTAGTTCAATGTTTTACCTTCGTTAGCCAGTTCCAATGATGCCTTCAAATCTTTGTCACTCTGGGTTGTTTCTTTACCTTTTTCTTTAATGAGTGTTTTTTGTGATCTATATATACAAATCTTTTATAAATATATCACCAGTGATCATCATGCTATCTTGCATACAGCGTTTACACATCTAATCAAGATAAAACTGTTTATTTAATATGTTTCTAAGACTAAACAGTAATTGTGTGGGCCATAAAACCAAAACAACAAACTAAAAAAGGCTAAAACTCAATCAAGAGAAACAAGGTTGCTGCAGTTTGTTACTCAAACAAAACGTTCTGTTTCTAATGTGGTTGATCAGTCATCAGTTGACTGTACTGTATTTGGCATAACCCATATATAACCGTGGAGACCCAGGCCAACAGGTTAAGAGGAGTCATCAAGTCTGAGGTTCCACAGACCCACTCACTGTCATCACCGCCGTTTGAAGCTCGTGAGGGGTGATATAGAGACTTTAAACAGAACAGGATGGAGTCCTGAGTCAAAGCCACAATCTCCGTACCACCCTGTGAGTTATCATAGTCATACCAAGACTAAACCTGGAGGAAGTAAGATGTGAGTGGAGGAAGTGAGTGAGTGATAAGTAAATGACTGAGTGAATGAACCAATAGCTCCACTAAGATTTCACAACCTTCCTGATTCTTTTCAAGTCAAAGGATGTTATAGTAAAAACTATTTAAAAGTACCATTTTGTGAGGAAACCCCAAATAAACTGCCCACGACACCGTAATGTTCTGAATTGATCTGGTTTTGCCACTGATGTAAAACAACATTAAGTCTTTTGTGCCTGCAGGACGTCTGCTGGAAAAGCTTTTGATGCCACTGTCACCAGTGTAAACATGTGCGTTTGATTTCCTTTCCCCAACAAAAGGATTTCTTTTTGCTGCTCTGAATTCAGAGCTCACACGCAAAAGTCAGACCCCCAAACCAAAATGTTTCCCATGAACAGATGTACGATCCCACCAGCTGTTTAAAGCAATACTGTGTCCAGTCAGTGGTTTTATTCTATAGTATAATTCATGTACTGTTAGGGTTAGGGATATTTATGAGCTACGTGATGAAATGTATATGATGTGAACGTAGCCCTATTGCTTCATGTCTGTTCAGATACTTTCCAGTTAACTAAAGACTAAAAGATTAAGATTTAGTGCTTTGAGTTTTGGTGTCAGTATCATTTGACAGAAGTGCATTTTCATAATACACACCCTGGGTGTGTAGCTGCTGCCAGGGATTCAAAACACACTGGACCACATTCACATCATGCAAATAAATAATAATACAATATAATGCAAATAAATGGCCACGCTCTCCTCTTTATGTGACTCTGTGTATACTCAGGTATAACAAACGATTTCTATTTTAGCAGCATGTTATATATATATATATATATATATATATATATATATATAGAGAGAGAGAGAGAGAGAGAGAGAGAGAGAGAGAGAGAGAGAGAGAGAGAGAGAGAGAAATATTAATAAGTGCAGCTTTAAGCACTTCAGTAAAGTGCTGTAAGTCATCTATTACATTTACATTAATTTACAGTCTAAAACATGTACTCACAGTTTGGGTTGTAGCAGTACACGTCCCATTTCTCGCTTTTGTTCAGCCTGTATCCGTACTCGATGATGCCGACCTTCCCAAAACCGCAGTTTGCACCAGGTTTGACGATGGGGTAACCAACGCGCCCTTTGTCAAACCATCCAGCTGAACACACGTGGAACCCTGAACGATGGTAGAAGAACAACGACAGTCAATAGTTCTTCAAATTAGAAATAAATACTTCAGTTTGTCAGATTCCTGCACTTATGTTTCTGCTGAACACTAGTCAAAAACTAAAAACTTAAAATAAGACTATTAGTAGTGTGGTGTCTTTACACAGCACACACACACACACACACACACACACACACACAGGGTCTTCTGGTGACCATTAAAATATTTAGTGTGGGCTTCACAGATTAGCTCAGAGCCACAATCAGCAGACCACAGCAACAGCAGCACAGATAAAACAGGGACTTCCTGGGTAGACGGCCGTGAGCTGGAGCAAGTGGCTGGATGCAATCTCTGTGCCATGGGAACAATGATATTACCCCCCAGAAGGTGGTAAAGGGCTTTATACAGCCCTGGTGGGGCAGTTTAACATTGGGCAGAGTCATGCAGTATCCACATGAGCCTCTAAATGTGGGTTAAAGGTGTGTGTGTGTGTGTGTGTGTTTAGAGTGATCTATGTGGAATACAGTGTTAGTAACTGTGTTCTCATTAGTGCAGCAGATTTTATCATTGCACTTTCTTTAACTTAAAAGAAGAATATAAGCATCTGAAGCAGCTGTTACTTCACAAATTGCTGCTCAAGGTTCTGGGTTCACTGACGCCTGGATGGGAACAGACAGGCTGGATGGTGCTGAGATCAATCAGTCTGTAACCTCACTACTAGATGTCTTTAAATCTTACACGCTGCACTTTTAAAGCTTGTATCACTACACTACTTTGATTCATTTCATTGATAAAATAAACACCACTCGCCTCTACTTTGTCAAATGAAGTAGTATTTACTGAATGGATTGAACTGTCTCATGAACTGTGTGATGATCCAGCTCTTTTCCTGGAGTAAATCATCCGACAGAAGCTCTGGATGTTTGTGAGTGAGCTGCTGCAGACCTATTTGACGAGCTGCCTCCAGTTGTTCATAAGTGGCCAGCGCCCCCCCCCTCGTATTTGCAGACAGCCTTGGCCTCTTTATACGTCAGCTGGTATCTCCCTTTGCGTGATTCCCGGTGGTAAACTCCAGCTGCTTGTTCTGTGGACGAGAGAGAAAACAAGAAAAGCTACTGACAAAGTGTCTGGAGTTGAGCAAGAACTGCATGTGTCTCCGAGCACTGAAACACGTTTAAAGGATCTGTCAGCAGCAGAGTTAGTGTCGTCTGTGACGAGAGAGGTTAAATTCACAAAACACAAAACATGGAGAAGAAAAGCTACTGTGCGACATTTTCCTTCAGTCTGGAAGTTCACCAACAGTCTGGTCACTTGCTCCTCGATGGGGAGTCCTCTGCTGATCCTGTTTTGACTTTACACATGCATGACTGCAAAGGGGCAGGAAACACTCATAACACATCTAACGTCTCAGTCTGAAGAGAGGTTTTACTGAGATGAATGAATCTGTCATGGTCGCTGCTGCAGGAGTTACAGAAGGTAAATTATAGAGTAAATAACTGTTTCTACTAATTAACTGTTTTATTTGTGTTGTGCTGTCTGAAGCCTCCTCTCACCTCATAAAAAAGAATTTAAAGAAAGTAAGTGAACGTCAAAAGTGGATGCACAGAATCAAAACTGTAGCCTAATGATGATGATGATGATGATGATGGTGTCTTTACCCCTTTTGATAATAATAAGTGAAGATCACTTGGTCTCAAAGTCCCAACTGGTTAATGACAAAGAGAAGATTGATAACAGCTATTCTGAGTTAATAAATAACAAATTAAATACATGAAATCTTTAGTAAACACTGATTCTGGGAATATATGTGGTCGTTCATCAGTTCTTTATCTACAGTGAAGAGAAAAGAACCAACAGGCGGTGAAACCTTCCTCAGTTGCTCCAGTGGAACCAGTTCTTTTTCTAGCTACACTTCGACAATAAGTAAAAAAGCTAATTACCCAGCCATATTGAATTATGAAATATTCCGTTTTTGAAGCTCCACGCCTGCGCTTCCTTCAGCAGGAACCCGACCGTCCAGAGGAGAGCGACGACGCGCATCCTGCAGCCCTCAGTGCGCAGCGGCCTCTCCAGATGCTGCGTGCGCTGCGTCTCCGCTGCTGCTGCCGCTTTATACTCCAACCACTGACGTCTGCTGCCTCCCAGGAGAGGGGGGAAGGAACTGGGTGTTTACTCAAGTAGTAGCCAGTAATTAACCACAGCTCCACTGACTTACACCAGGAGCTCTTTTCTTTTTACATTATTCAGCAGTAAAAGTAAGAGTGTGGTAACTCATGAATCCAAAAAGGATCCGGACTGGAACTGAGTTTGGTGAAGTTAAAACACTGAGGTTAATTCTAATAATTCATCTTCATAATGAAGAGTTTAACCATGTGACTCTTTATTTGTTGGTTAAACTGTATTTTCTATTATCTGCAGATCAACCAGTGAAGTTCAGACTTGTTGATTTATTCTTTAATTTTAGTGGATTTTAATTAGATTTTTTGAAAAGTCTGTGTCAAGACTTCAGCTTTGAATGTTATAAAGACAAAGAGCTGGCAGTGTACAGTACAGTAGTGTAAGAGCTGGAAATAAATCACGGAGGAAGAGACTTCATCTCAGGTGTTTGTTGTTTAAAGTGGTTTCGAGTGAATTAGAACAATAAATGAACCGACAGCTGCAGGAAGATGTTCATGGTCTGATCACACGTTGACTAATGCTTTTTAATTAATGCAGTGTTTTGATTATGTTGTTCTGTGTTTGTGTTTTAACTGAACAGAAGACTGGAGTTTCTCCACCCAGGTCCCCCACAGAGTCTTCTCAGTACAATAGCTCGGGGCACGTGGTGGGGGGCCAGTGTTTCTACGTACAAGGATTACTGCTGAACACCACATGTGAGGTTTTTCTGGATGGTAACCCTCTCCCACAGCTTCAGAAATGGAGTGCAGCTCTAAAAACACATAATGAGTTAAACTAGATCCTAGAGTTTCCTGTAGTTGGGAAATATTGAAGAAAGGTTTCGTAACATTAACAGAGCTTGAATGAAAATGAAAATACTTCTTGGTTTAACCATTATTACTGCAAAGGTACAGGTCAACAGGTCATATTGTTCTTAATGTAGGGTTTATATTTTAGTTTATTGATACAAGAACTATGATATGAAAATATAATTTTCTTGTTTAAAAAGTGAAAAGTCATGTTATAGTTCTAGATTTCCATGCTGCTTGATGAGAACTGATGCAGCATTTTGAAAAAAGCAAGAATCAAACAAGAGTCAGACTGAAACCTGGGTGCCGCTTGACGTAGAGTTGAGCAGGGGTGGGTTTATCTTTACCTGTCCACGTTTAGAGTTGGAGTATGGAGACCCACATTTATACATTTATTCATGGACAGGAGAGCTCCCCTTCATCATCCAGTGCAGCTTTGGAAAATGACCTTGATGCCTCTGCAACATGATCCACAAACATGCTAATGGCGGCCGGTTGAAATGGTCCTGAATTGGTTCCAGATCTGGGAGGAAATGATCTTTGCTTTCTTAAATCTCCCCAAGTGCCTCTCCCATTGAAACCCACACGGAAAGTCCGTCTCAGACACAGTAATTGTGACATGCTGTACAGTACAGCAGCTTTAATAGGAGATTCATCATCGTTTCCATGTGTCCCACTACTGCCCGACTGCTTACGAGCGTCTGTATCATAATGAAATAACAATCAAAGTGTTTATGATTGTTTGTTCTACTGACATCATGTCTCTCATGAGGGTCTTAAAATAAAAACATGTTGAACGTGCACAGAAACCGAGGGGATGACGGCACGTGTTTGAATGTACAGAACAAAAATAAATCAGCACAGAGTTAATAACGCTCTGTGACCTACATCATGGAAACTGTAAACACATGCAGTACTGTGAGTGTCTCCGTGTATTTATGATTCACTGAACTACATTAGAGTGAATTTAAAAAAATATCCAGCAGTTCAAGTTGAATTGATGTTTCTGTGTTTGCAGGTTTTAGTTTTTAAACATAGAGTTTAACTCACCGACTTTAGTTCTACACCTGAAAATATATTAATGTTCGTTAGTTTACAGGAGGAAGGTTGTAATTAAATTAAGTAATTCCTTATTCCCTATACTGAATGCTAGTTAATTGATTTGTTTTAGTTCCAGGATGTCTGAACGAGTTTAGTCTAGTGTAATAGTAGTAGTAGTAGTAGTAGTAGTAGTAGTAGTAGTAGTAGTAGTAGTAGTTAGTACTATTTTTAGTAGTACTAGGAAACTCTGGAGAGTGTCCCTGAGCACTGGGGGTCTTGTGGAGTGGGGGTCCAGCATGTGGTTGGTATTTACTGCCCAAAATGACGTAATCCATCCTCCTACATAAGTAAACATGTTTCTGGAGCAGAGCTTGTTGAATTGTTCAGATTCTGTTACTATGAGCTGAACCTCCACCTACAGACACACAGACAGGATGAAGCAGGGGAGAACGGCGTCTTTATTCTTAAACCGTTGTTAATATACTCCCTGGATTTAACATCCTGGCACTAACGTGTGTCGAGCATGAGCTGGTGATGATGTTCCTCATTCTGGTGGTCTATGACGCACTCGTGCAGGCACACTCATAGAATTACAAACCTGACCACCTCCTGTATCCACCCATGAGCAGAGAGATGTGAATAATCCATTCACTTATCAATCAGTCTAAAGAGTTTTATCATCATGTCTTCTTAGTGTGAGGACTTGAATAAAACTGATTGATTTTTAAAATGTTTTATATAAAATATGGTCCTAACGACCTGTTTATCCAGCACTGCAGCAGCTCGTAACTCCACCTCATGCTGGTGTAGAAAGCAAACGTAGGCGACTCTTCTGCTCTTTAGCTGTTTACTGTTAAAAGACCAATAAGATCAAACCCACACTACATTTAGATGGACAACACAACACCTGCTCGATCCATCATCACACTGTCCTCAATTATAGTTTCGGGATTCAGGCAGAAAATGGTTTAGGCAAAGTAAAGGTAGCAATAAGAGACTGTAGACATAACGTAGAATACGTTATATATAGAATAATGCACTGTATAAATCCACTGCTCTGTGTACATCACTTATAATCACTTTTATTTCTGCTGCGTAGATTTATCTATGATAATATATCACAGTTTAATTGTTAATTGTAATATGTACAAATACAGTAAATCTGCTAACAAAAGGTTTCATATTAATATTAATTTATTAGTGGTAAGTGGCTCTAATCAGTACTAATGTACAGTACTTGACTTGCTCTCTATGATCCAACAACCGACCTCCTCATTCAGGCGCCTCCTGGTGTTCACACATTGAATTTAAAACACAGACCTCTGTCCTGAGGCAGAACTATCTGTAATATTTGTAGATTTTTAAAATATCTGTAATATTTTTCGATTTTTAAAATATCTGTAATATTTTTAGATTTACTTTTGTGAACAAGTTTAAAGTACAGTAGGTTTTATACTGATGTGAAAGACGACGCTGCTTCAATCTCAGTGTGACTAGAAAGAATGACCTCTAACCTCAGTGGCAAGTCCCTACTGACGACTTCAAATCAGTTGATTCAATAACATGTTTCCTGTCCACTCTCACGACGGCACGTTGTTCCACAGGAGAGTCCAGACACATGATCACATCTAAGTAAATTCACAAGCTGACGTGTTTCCATTCACTAGAGGGCAGCAGATGGCAGAACACCGGGGATCAGTACTGACAGGAACACTCTGCACAGCCTAAACGATCATGATGGAACCCCTGACAAACCCATGTGTGCCGACCCTGCTCTCATTCAGCCACAGCAACAGTAATGAGTTCCCCACAAACTTGGAAGCACTTACACGTCATGTGTGCAGTGATCCGCTGATAAACGTAGTAATAAATATTATTATTCCCAAAATCCAATAAAGTTCACACAGGTATTTACTGTCTAATTCATTTCCTCGTTAACTGTTCCCCACACTCGTGTTCTCAGTCACGTTCATTTGTTCTCATTAACAACCAGAAGCTATGTTGTAGCTACTTGACTCATACAACTAATGAACTGTGGGCTGTGTTGGAAAATGTTAGTGTGGGTCAGTAAGAAGGCAGTACTCCAACAGTACTACAGGGGGAAGCATGTGTTGTCAAGCAAATACTCTGACTTGATACTTCTACACGTGAACCATGAGGTGACTGGGATGAAGTGGAAATATACACTGACCATGTGGATGAAGGGAAATAAAGTGAGTTCTGGCACTAATCCCGTCCAACACCTCACGTATTCAACGCCCACCTCCCACATCAGATGGACAATAACAGCTTTCAGCAGTAGGAGGTCAAAGGTCAAATCATTGTGCCTTTCTGACACTTCTGCTTCACAGAGCTTTTGTGATGCATGTGGTCTGAATGTGTCGGTGCTGTGAGAGCAGGCGTGAGGTCAGTGCACATCAGTGTTCATGGAGGACACACACACACCCACCCACACCCACACCCACAGTCCTTTTTCCTGCTCCCAGTGTGGGAAGAACCAGACATCAGAGCTTCCTCTGCCAGATTAACACTTTAATTAGTGAAGACAGTGTCATTGTTTGGGACATATCTGAGTGTTTAGCTGCTGAATGCTTCAGTATATTCATCATCTGGCCTCTGACTGTGTCTCTCTGCTGTGTGCTGGTAGTTCACAGTGGCTTTTTAGAGCTTTTAAACTGCTGCCAGCGAAGCGAGAGCAGTGAGAGTGAACCAGAGAAACTTTAAATCTCTGTAAAGTCGAGAGGAGCTGCAGATCGACCTGGATGTTCTCTGCTGGTTTGTTACGAGTTAACCCTCTCACACGCTCACATTGTTCAGAATATCCCCTCAGTCTCATATTAAAATACTGCATATATTTAATGCATCTGATTTACCATAAGGTTGGATGGTTTAACATCTAATGATGAAACATATATTCTATGAAGTACAACTAATGAAGCACAAGTGCCTCAGTTCTTTAGTAAATGTACGTACTTGTGTTACTATCCATCTTTGTACTAGAGTTGTATTTCTTTATTCAGATATATATTCTCAAAGTTTGCAGCTGCTGGTTTGTTCCATTAACATCGTTAATTCAGGAATTTTTATGTCTCAATTTAGAATATTTCAATAAAAATGGGAAATGATGTGCGTTTAAAGTCGCGGACTTTCTCGGACTCTGTCCTATCATCCTTCCTCTTTCCCCTAGTTTCCTCATTTCTGAAAATAGAAGCAAAAATTTCTGATAATGGAGCTACATGGGGCATGATACATGTTGGAGTAAAACACTGTGTGGAGATTATTATTAAAGAATAAAAACATTACAGAGTCAGCACAAAATCCTTTATCCATCATCTCCACTGCAGCCAGTAAGAGCACACCGAGTGCATCTACCCACTTACTTACTGTTCCTCTAAGTAGCAGAACTGTCACGTTGGGGAACAGAAAAAAGGAAATGATTCTAAAAATGCAGCATAAACAGAAAGATAGTGTGGTTCAGTAAAGGAGGAGGAAGAAGAAGCCTTATTCAGTAAACAACTAATACACAGTGAGGCTGATGCAAATGTCAGCAGTTTGGCAGGAATGAGGTCATAAACTAAAATATCAGAGATAATAAAATGATGATGAATTAAAATATGACAAAAAGTCAGTGAACCAGCAAAATTAGACTCAAATAAAACCAATGTGGACACAGCAGAGAGAGGGAACCACTTACCTTCTGTGACAATCGATTTTCCGTCCCCTGCCCCTGATTTGTTTGTTGGGTCAATTCAGCCACAGCTAATTAAAAATGTTATTCTGTATATGAGGATGAGACCTTGGCACCATACACGGATTCATTTTGATAAGTAACGCTGCAGTTTCTCTTTTTGTGCGGTGTTACAGTACTGTAGGTGCAGCACTGCTCCTTCCTCTGTGGCGATGCTGTGCCGGCAGAAGACTCTCACACAGGACACGAGGAGAGGGGTGCAGAGATTTATGAGCTCACCTCAAGCAGGAATAACAGAACAAACACTTTTTCCACATCACAGGTTTAGTTTCCTGCTCTTCGAAGTCTCAATGCTCCACACTTAAAGGCAGAAGAAACAGATGTTGGAGTCGCTTAAAGTTCGACAATTTAAATAAGAAACAATGAGTTGTTCTACTTGTGTGAAAAGGTTTTTAAGACCAAACTCTAAACTGTATCGTTGCAATCACGATCCCGATGCTTTAAAACGACAAAGCAACATGTTCATTTGAAGTGAGTGAACACATAATTAAAGGCTCATATTGTAAAGGTTTCTGCATCATCATCATATCTGGGAGGGGTCTAACCAGGGAGGTGTAAATTACAGCATCAGAGGATGCATGAGACCAGCCTCCCTGTCTGTGTGATCACACATCAAACATGGAAGAGCATGGTTAACAGACACAAAGTGTGCAGCTGCACACACACAGTTTAAAATTAGACCTCGCTTCAGGCCACTCCTCCTAACGTGGCCTTTGTAAATATGGAACAGATGACTGAGCCAAACACCACAGAGTCACTGACTTTTCACATAAGCAAATTTATTGTTCTTGCTCCGTGTGTGGTTTTACATAAACACAGTAGATCCGTGAGGAGACGTTCAGGGCTGCTGAGGAAGAATGCTGCACTAAAGGTTTCTGTGTGAGCTGAAAAAAGGTGACTGAGTTTGTAAACGGAGCCAAACCAAGTCGAACCTCCACAACTGGAAACATTTTCATCTCATTTGGCACATCGCTCGCACCCAAGTAATGTTATTTACATCCACTCTTCATCACTCAGTCACACTCTTATACACAATCTGCCACATTCACTGTAAGACCGTCCAAAATAAAGGCAGCTGTATTTTGCCCCTAACGCGATTCTCTGTGACAGTTCAAACTCCACCTCATCCCGTGGGAACAGTGACGGTAGATTTATGACCCTGGACACTCTCTTTTGAGACTTTCTCAATGTTTCCACCCTCTCCTGCAGCAGCCGGGGGTGGAACGTTATAATGTAGCAGCCACTAATGTATGCCCAAGTTTCACTTCAGAGCTTCATGATTTTTAACTAATACAAAGATCAAAACCAGCAATGAAGTGATCTACTAACAAGCCTGAAAATCTAGAGATCCATTGTTGCCCAACATCTATGAAAGAAACACACTTCCTCACAATTTCTTGATGCCCAAAGTGCCGTCAGTGACCTGAGAGCACGTAAAAGAAAAACTATAATAATGCAAATAGTATGAATACAAAGTACAGAGCACAATTCAACTTTTAAAGAATGTAATCTGCTGTAGGAGAAGTCAAGTCCTTCGACTCCAGAGCTGTGGGAGTATGTCAGACTGAAAAAACGACTGGCATCCACTGCTCTTCAGCCAAATGTCAATCTATCCACTGCTGAAAATAGCCCCAAACAAACTCAGTTCATTCCTATTTAATTATTGTGTAAGTAACCGCAGTTTAAAGAAAGCTTCAGCCTTTTATAAAATGAAACTACATATTTTCAACATGTATTTAAAGGTTCATGTCTTCAGTGGGGTCAGAGAAGTGAAACTAACACATCGGTAGTTTTGGTCTTTTCATGGGATTTGTTGACACAGACAGAGAAACAGCCTCAGTCTTTTAGTGGTCAGAGTCTGAGGCGAACGCTGGCATCTACGACTTAGAGGAGAGTGCAACTGGAGCATAGAGCAACACACACACACACACACTCGCAAACAATCGCAACATAAAATGTTAACATTTACCATGTGCAAAACGAAGGTAAGACATTTGTTTAGTAAAGTTAGTAGTACCCAAACGTTGTCATAGCAACCTGCAGAAATATGTGATTTGTAATCAGGAGAGAAATTCAGCTTTTCGGGGTCCTGTTGGTGCAAATTTATACTACAAAAGCCATTTTAGTGTTTATAAAAAATACACAAATACAAGCCAACGTGTTGCCTCCTCTGTGGAAACAGTCGATGGTGGTTTTATGTGATTAGAGTTGTTTTTTATGAGAGTGCATCTTGTGTAACTGCAGGCAAACTCACTGCTAACTCTACTCTCTCTTTCTCACTCTCTAAACAAAGTCAAAGAGTTCCTGCTTTGTTGCTCCTGCACCGACTGCCACTGCTGTCAGTGAAACACGCAGATGAAGAAAAATAAGGCCGTCACACCTCTTTGGTGGGCTTCACTCTTCTCTGTAAATCTAAAAAGGCCACAGCACCCTCCCTCAGACATGGTGTAGTTCATATCACTTGTGTTATCAGTCGTGCTCTGTGCAGAGGGATGAGTGCATTCAGTCCACTTCTGCCCCGTCCTTTAGGGATGTGTTTGTTGGACCGGTCCTGCCGCGCCCTGTGCCGAGGGATCAGTGGAGACCCCCGTTGTAGGACTTTCCATACATGTTGAAATCGGTCTCTACAAAATGTGTAGTGACGGGCTGCTTGTACAGGGGATTGGAGGCCTGATGTGGGAGAGATGAAACAGAAATCAGTAAACTGGAACAAGACAAAAAAATCACTTGTAAAAGACAACAGCCTACCATCTCATATCGTGCACGGGAGCGTGCGCTCTGGAAGCGTGAAAATTCTCGCCGGTCATGAATGGTGATGACCAACTTCCAGATAACGAGCAGCAAAACTCCCACCACCAGGATGCAGCCGACCACTGCCAGCAGCACCGTCAGGGCATCTGTCTGACCACCACACTCTGACAAAGATAAAGAACGTTGTTACGTGTGAGCAGAACAACCAGCAGAGGGAATACAGTGCTGACCTTAAAATTTACTTTGTCTGTCTGGTCTGGTTTCCAGTGCAAAACGGGACCACAAAGGTGGGAGGTTCATTCAAATCAGGCAACACAAAGCAAACTGTTCATAGACAGATTTAACGTGGTAAAAGCTGGAACATCAGTCGTCTGCATTTATGCACAGATAAACAAATATAGGTGAATCTTACAATATGTGTTGAGCAGAGCTGCTCTGAATGTAAAGAAGAATAAATGTGCAGCCTCTGATTTGGGAAGTGCTACATCAGAGCGATGCTGACTGAACCTTCTGCATGTGATAGAAAGGCGATGTGTCTCCTCTTGCCCAATGAGAATTGACACACGCTCCAACAACCCCGTTACCATTAGCAGAATAAGCAGTTAAGACGACAGATAGATGGATGAATGGTTTGGGAAATGAGGCACGTAAAACCCAGCAAGGCTAAAACAGAAATATCTAATTAAAGCTGTTTAGCTGTTCAAAGCACTAACCTGGCTCTTTAAGAGCTGTGAGGATGGACTGTCCGCTGGCGTGCTCAGAATATGTGAACTTCATGACACAGTCATTGTCTGTCTTATACAGACACAGCACAGCACCGGACTCATCTGTGTCTGGAAATGAGAGAGAAAACAGGACTTTCAATCAGTTATTTAAAGAAAAGCTGATATGAACGGTGCTAAAGTATCAATTTCATGTTGGATCAGGCTCTGTCAGTTTAATTACTTATTTTATTTGTGTGTTTTGACCACTAGAGGATTTAATGAAACAAAAAGAATCAGTTTCCTGTTTTGAAAGAAGCAGCAGACGAATATTATCTTTCAACATTTGGCTTCAGATTCAGGAAAAAAGGAGGAGGAATCTCACACAGAGGGGAAAAACACTTTTTTCTCTTGTAACCTAAATTTCTTTTCCGTGAAATCACAGAAATCTAAAAAATGCAGTCTCTAATTGAGATGCTGATATTCTGGGATGCTCCTGTCTTCAGTCAATCTTCATCACTCAAAAAGGCTTATGAGGGAGGGTGAGGTCAGTCTGCCCTCATCCAACCATCCATGCTCTCATCCCCCCCCATCAGCCCCTCCTCCTCTGGTTCATGCACAGCGTATCTGGAATGTACATGTGGAGTCCATTAAGGCCAGTCAAATGGCTGAACTAGTGTGGAATGCTATGAAACATGTCGGATGTGGGCCAGGGCCTTGCTGTGCCAATATGAAATGGTCGTATAATAATCTCTGTATGTAAACTGTCAGTCTCAGCCTGCAGCATCTCAGTGCCATGAAGTGCCATAAATCACTGTGCTCCTATCAATACATCCCTGAACATCTTGACTTTTTCCCACCAGAGTGAGACGAGTAAAAAACATCTTTTTCCTCTAGCAGTAGAAGGTTTTAATGGTTGTTCTCTATAAAGACTTGAAAGATCAGAATTTTACTTATTACTTGTTGTTATCACATCTACACACTGTAAATGTTTGTTTAGTAGGTGGATCCTCCCTGCAGAGATGGTACAACAGGACAGGCCTGTGCAGGATTTTATAATTGAATGGACTGAACTCTTTGACCGGGCGTGACTGTTGTTGCCGGCAGCGTAGAGTGAAGGTGTCTGTGGAGCTGTGAGAGGCCCAGACTGACACCTGCCACATAATAACATAAACATGAGGAGTGGGCTGAACATTGCACTGTGGGTGTGCCTTTATTACTAATTACAGAGGTGTGTAAGGTCTTAAATAAGGACATGTGTGAGGCAGAGCATTCCCAAAGACTGAAAGCATTGAGCCATAAAAGTCAATGATAATGTGTGTGACAAGTAATCAGCTGAAAAGTCAGTTTATATTTTGTCAGTACAATTGCTGGTCTAATTTTACTTTAGCTGCATCACTTCAGACAGACTGACCCATATTATTTGTCAATACATCAAAGCACACTCCTGTTAAAACTATATGTAATAATGAAAAGAAACCATTTCCTACAGTAAATCAAACTGTGATTACAGAACGCTCTAACTCCATCTTGTTATTAACACATTGTCTGTGTATAAATATTTAAAATATGATTATCACTGGAATCGTAATCGTGCTGTTAGGCTGATGCTGATGAGTGAGTGGTTGTATGAACTTCATCACATCATACGTGCTAAATATGTCACATTAGCTGAAATAACTAGACGACCTGCTGTGCTTTGGCGAAACCACCAATATCAACAATCAACAGACTAAATAGACGTGACAGTCGAGGAGGTACGTAATGTGCAGTGAAACTGTTGAAAAAGGAGATATCACAGATGTGAGTACTTTTCTCAGTCAGCAGCTGGTCTGTGTGTATTTGTGTGTGCGTGTACGTCTCTTAACTCACTGAGAGACTCCACTGTGATGATTTTATCCTTGCACAGACGCTGGCAAGTCTGGTTGTCTGCAAGCCGCCCCGAGTTGAAAAGCCGGCACTCGATACACTCCCTGAAGCAGAAGACATCATGTTTCATGTAAAAGCCCAACACAACTTATACTGAAAGATTTTAAAATGACTTTTTTTATCTGTAAGTTAGAAAGAACGACAGAAGGCCTGAAAATGCTTCTTTGCCATTGTTTTAACGCTGTTTATTTTCTTTGTCCTGGGTACATCAGCTGTTAAAAATGTCCCACTGTGCCCTCGTAAAGCACTGGAAGTAGCTCTGCAGAAAGCTGAACAGCAGGTGAACTGTGCAGCACACAAAACAAATGAGCTGCAGCCAGTGAATTCAGTTATCATCATTTTTCAGATGGATCAAGACAGTTAGAAACTATATTTGAACTTTTTTATTTTATTTAGGCTGGAGATGAAGGTACCGAGCTCCTCCTAGAGCAACACCATTGATACCCCTTTAATGTTCAGAACTATTCCTGCTTCATGAAGTACAACATAACCAGAGTGAAGGAGACATACTGTAAAATACAGCCATGTTACTGGAGGAAGTCCAGAACCAGCTAACATCTACAATCATATCACAGCCATGTGTAGTCCGTCAGGAGGCCTGTTGAGAGGACACAGTAGTTACTCTGCCCTCACAGAAGACTGATAGGCATTTAACACACACCTCAAGGAGCCTGAGCTGCATCGCTGAGTGATGCAAGTTCAAACACAAGGGCGATGGTTTCTTCTGTCAGGGTCACAGATGGCATGTGCGTTATCTGAACGTCTCTCTTACAACTTTGTCTAACCTTTAGCCAAAGCTTAGATAAGTCTATAAGCGAGTTATGGCAGTGTTAGTTTTGAACGTGATGTGTTTAACGACCTGACCCTTTACCTACTGACCTGCCTGGACTGTGTGTCATCACTTGTGATTTTTCACCTTCCTTCTCTAAGAAGCCATTTCCTTCAAGTTATATTACAACATAACAGAATTACATGTGCTGGATTGTTACAGTGCTTCATTAAAGTGAAGCTTATTCCTACAATAGAATTTACCTCTTAGTTCACATGCATCAGGGCAGGTGCGGCATTTTTCACAGGTGTCTCCGAAGGCACCTGGCTCTGTACATTGACAGCGGCCACACACACAGTTGCCTCGACCGCTGCACATCTGCCCATCATCTGAAATACAGGACGACGTCTCCGTGGAGCAGTTACAGTTGTCACCGATGTACCCAGCGTGGCATTTACACTCCCCACAGTGACATTCTCCATGACCTGGGCAGGAGAGAAAAAAAAAGTCATCTTGACAGATCAATCGAAATATAAAAAGGTCTGTTACATTCAGGATTTTCTTATGAGGTTCTCGATGAGGCTGACGTCTGGGCTCATGACAAATTCAATAAGCAACAAAATGCGATGAATGAAAGTGCGCTGATGTTCAAATACTGGTATCAGTATCGCTGTGTGTTTTATTACTGAAATCAGTAATCACATCTTGATTTGAAATCTTTTTCACTCATTCAGACATGAGGTGGAGAGGCACAGAAAGACAGTGAACAGCTGGAACAGCTGGAGCTTTACAGCAGCGACTTAAACTACTTCACTAACAGCGCTGAGAAACTGTCCTCTGTTGTTCCACACTCATGAACTTGTTATGTGCACATAAATCCAACAGAAGGCAAGTCTTCAGGGAGAGATGTCCCCCCTGGACTTTGTTGAAACTGTGATTGGTCTCGGTTGTCTATGTGACCGCTCTCCCGTCAACCACAGGCGAGGACAGCAGCTGTATTGAGGGAAGCATTACTTGACAGGCGTATTTCACGCTGGTTGTTCCTAGACCGTCCACAAAGACCACATTCATTAAGCTGCTATCGCAAATGAATAAGGAGTGGACAGGCTGCAGGATTTCAATGTTCTCTATCAGAAGAAACAGGCACACAGAGAAATATCAGTACTCTAATGTGGTAAATATACAAAGACAGATGCTAAGCTTGAAATCCTCTAAAAGACGGTGATGATCCTGAAGCTGCAAACTGTTCTAACAGAAATCCCACCTGGGCCTGAGCTCCTGTAAAAAGAAGCATGTGGCTTTGTTATTAAATCTGGGACCACCTCCCCCTGTAACCCTGAGAAAACCACAACGTATTGTAGGCACATCTTCATTTATTAAAGGCTGCAGCACAAAAATTAAGAAGCAACATTTTTACCACTAAAGTTAACTGTTTTCCAGATTTCCAGGATCCTGCTTCTTAATTTAGTCTCTGGGATAAACCTTTGGTTGTTGGTTGGACAAAACAAGCCATTTAAAGACATAACTACTGTTTATTACCATTTAAAGATCTACGACTGATGGAAATGATCACCAGATCAATCAGCGAAGAAACCGATTCTACTGTCACTGAAGTTTTTCTGAGCTGTGCGCTAGAAAAGCATTACATGGTTTATCACACCTCCCTAGGGTACAAACAAAACAATGTTTAATCTTTTCAATAACACAGCAAAGACAGAATTAAGATCTAAAGGAGGAGTGGAGACAAAATAGGTCACTGACAAATGAAATCACTGTTGTCTGTCTAGGAGTGGCTGCTCCTTCTGTCCCACATGCACTGTGACAGTGAGGGATGAGAACAATCTGATTGTGCTGCCACTTGACCTCAGATAGAGTAGGAAGAAAACCAGAGCTTATGATTACGTACAGATCCTCAAACAGGTCACGCTGACTTCTCCAAATGAAGAGGAAACATTCTGCCTAATCATCAACCAAGTGGTCAAGGTTGTGCAACCTACTGTCTGGGATAACAGACATGCAGTAAATTCTGTCTGTGTTTGTATTTCACGTCTTACTCATTCGGAGCACGCTGCAGAGCTGTGCATGGGTAAGGTGGAAAAACTGAGACTGATCAAATTAAATCAAATTAACCCATGTTTTGTGTGTAGGAGTGTGGAACACCACTCCCAAACGTCGGTCAGTGACATGCGGCTCAGTCACGACACTGTGCCTGGGAATGTGTCCTGAAACGACAGCAGCGCTGCTCGGACATTCAGAGGACGAGAGGTGCAGCTTTCTGTCAGAGACTGAGGAGGAACGGAAAAGTGCAAGTGAAGCTGTTTTGACGTGGGGTTACTGGTCGACAAGTCCTGATGAGCAAACACTCAGCTTTGCATATTTTGTTTGTATGAGTGAGGTTGTGCATTTCTTTCTGCAACCAGGTGGGTCGTTTAAAGTGGGCCGACGAGCAAACCACTAGCTACAAACTCCTGTTTACCGGTTCGTGAACACAACACGAACCGAGCGCTCACCTCGGAGGAAGTCGAGCGACGCCGAAAGAAGAAAGGAAACACCATGAGTCCGATAAAGACCTTCTGCCCGCTTCGCGGTCAAACGTGTCGACGCTAAACGTGCTTGAATTTTCGTAACTTTATCTTTTCTCTCCTTTTCTGCTGCGTGCTTTTTCTGCTGTTGCCCCGCGAAATCGGTGCGCCAAACACCACGCCGACGTACAAAATTCCCTCTGACCCCTTACGTCACATCCGGGTCCGCCCTGTTCTGCGCCCTTAAAGTTTTCTCCATCCGCTTCGCTTCAGTTTTTAAAATAACGTTTGTAAAACAGCTTTAGTTGTGGACCATTTCTCATCTTGTCCTATAACTATGAGTGTTTACAGTTTTCTTCTTTACTTCATGGAATCTGGGAATCTACCTGATCACCCAGGTGTCAAATTAAAAAACTCATAATCCCACAGGGAACTATTTATTGCTGTTACAGTTGTTCTCCACCCAGCCGAAACGAAAGGAAACACAACCAGGAGAGATCCACGACAACACCAATACAGAAACATCATATCGGAAGAGGAAAACTCAGTATACAACACTCATTTCTTGTATAATTGATGGCACGGTAGAAAGGATCCCTGTGAGTTCTGTGCGTCAATCTTTCACCCTCCTTTCGCTTCAGTAAACTGAACATGCCATCAACAGACCCAAAACTGTATTGTATTAACATCGTCAGCCAAAAGAGAGGAGAGCCTACAAAATTAGCAGCTGATAGAACTGACTTATGTACTACTGCGTGACAAGAAATGATCTTATGAAATGGCAGATTAACTATTACACTCACATTAAGAGAAGGCGGCCGAGAAAGTTGGTGGGCATACCAAAATAATGCTGGTTTGTGTGCGTCTGCATGCATGGTATCGTCTAGTTGGTTTCCATGGACATGGAAAGTACAGCAAATCAATGCTTGATTGATCCAATGCAGCCCTGTCATTTTTGTAATATTTAAATTTGTTGGATATTTCGTTTGACAGTAGCCTGCCGACAGTGTTTCTCCTGTCTGATTATTTCACCTGTACAAAATATTTCAGGGATAGTTTCCCCACCCTGAGGGGTTGACTTGTAATTGACATCAGAATTACTTTCATGACATGAGCTAAAGTTTTGGATGAAGGTGGGTTCCGACACCAAAAAGCTACTGGGACAAAAACCTGTGAACTCCATAATCAATAATAAGAACAATAATAATAACAAAATAATCTGCTTTAAAGAGAAAACCTGATTTTGTTGTATTTTCAGTGTATTACACAACAGTAACCAGTACACAATGAGGACAACACATTCACATACATGACCACAGAGTGTTATCTGAGAGCGTTTGTTATTTCTTCCTTCCAGAAACAAAAATTAATCAACCTATAGTGGATGTTTAGACATTAATGCATCAGTAAAGAAAAAATCTCCTTCTGCATTGACGAATACCTTTAGATTTGGTTTCTACGTATAATAAGATGTCAGTTAAAGTACTTTCACTTAGTCGAACGTGTTCAGATTTGCCAGACCTCTTATTTACCTTATTTCAACCGCATCAACAGGGTTTTTTAAAACCTTATTCTACTAATACATGCTTACTTTAAAATATAGTTTGAAAATTTAGAGCATAAAGTTAAAACACATTAACTTAAGTAAAGAATTTCACGTGGTACTTTACTTTTAGAGGAGAATAATGATGAACTTACTTGAGCTAGATACAGTAATAGATTTACAATACCGACAGAACGAACAAGCAGGACCCCTTTAGAGGAAGTCACTAGAAGCACATTCTAAGTCGCATTTAAAGTTTAAACACGTGTGTCAGGGGATTATATTTCAGAACACTCCCTTTTCTTTGAACTCTTAATTGGCCCACATGAGGTATGAATCATAATACAGCAATACACACATCAGTGTCGCAAATCCTTGTGGATGCATATTCACTTGCTGTGTATTGTACCTGGAAGCCCCCGCCAGTAATCGTCGCGAAGCTCCGAGAGGAACTTTCGGTCATCACGTTTCCTGTAAAAACAAACAAAATCAGGTGTAAGGTAGGTTCCACAACCCTTTACTTATAAATCATTACATTGCAGAAATATTCATTCACCATCTCAACCTGTGCTGATGATGTCATCAGGTAAATAATCGCCACAGAATCGTAAACCCACCAGACAGGTTTAGACTCTACTTGTGAAAGCCTTGGAACAGAGAGACATTTTCCTGGTGAAGTATCTGACGTGTCCTCACCCTCCAGCAAAGCCGCGCATCATCGTAGCTGCGTACACCTACAGGTAATCTGCTAGACATGATGTGTCGTCTCTCCACATCAAATTTCCAGGAAGTGCAGGTGGATCCTTTGGCCCAGACGGACACGGATGTGCAGGAGCAGATCGGTTCGTCCTGGTATCTGCAGGGAAGCCAGGAGGACTGCATAATCTTTGCTGATCCGTCCGCCCACACCGCCGGCACTCCTTGGGCTGTGAGACACATAAGTTCACCTTGATTAGTCTTCTGAAATACAGGTTTACTACTGGTCACAAACTTCAGGGTGCAGCAATGTGTTTTTTAGTGAGCAGCAGCTCCTTCGTGGTGTCCTGCAATAGACAACCTGCTCGTTCATGTTTTACTTCGTTAGCCAGTTTTCCAATGATGCCTTCAAATCTTTGCACTCCTGGGTTTTCTTTACCTTTTTCTTAATGAGTGTTTTTTGATCTCTATATACACCTCTTTTATACCATATATCACCAGTGACATCATGCATCTTGCACACAGCGTTTACACATCTCATCACGATTAAAACTGTTGATATTAATATGTTTCTAAGACTAAACAGTAATGTGTGGTTTTGGGGGGGGGGGGACATTACACCCAAAACAACAAACTAAAACAGGCTAAAACTCATCAAGAGAAGAACAAGGTTGCTGCTGCTGCATTTGTACTCAAAAACAAAACGTTCTGTTCTCTGTGGTTGATCAGTCATCAGTTGAACTTTACTGTATTTGACTTACCCCATTATAAACAGTGGAGGACCCAGGCCAACATGGTTAAGAGGACGTCATCAAGTCTGAGGTCCCAACCCACTCCACTGTCATCACATGTTTCAGTCGTGAGGGGTGATATAGAGACTTTAAACGAACAGGATGGAGCCTGAGTCAAAAAGCCACAATTCCGTACCACCCCTGGAGTCTCAGAGGCATGCAAGACTAAACCTGGAGGAAGTCAGATGTGAGGGAGGAAGTGAGGAGAGTGAGTGATAAGTAAATGACTGCTTTGAATGAACCAATGCTCCACAAGATTTCAACAACCTTCCGTTCTTCAAGTCAAAGGATGTTATAGGAACAAACTAGTTAAAAGTACCATTTTGTGAGGAAACCCCAACTAAACTGCCACGACACGTTAATGTTCTGAATTGATCTGGTTTTGCCACTGATGTAAAACAACCTCTAAGTCTTTTGTGCTGCAGTAGTCGCTGGAAAGCTTGATGCCACTGTCACCAGTGGAAACATGGCGTTTGATTTCCTTTCCCCAACAAAAGGATTTCTTTTGCTCTGCTCTGAATTTCAGAGCTCACACGCAAAAGTCAGACCCCCAAAACCAAAATGTTTCCCATGAACCGATGTACATCCCACAGCTGTTTAACGCAATTACCTGTGTCCAGTCCGTGGTTTTATTTACTCGTTAATTCATTGTACTGTTTAGGGTTAGGGATATTCGAGCCTCGTGATGAAATTGTATATGAGTGAACGTCGCCCTATTGACTTCATGTCTGTTCAGATACTCCCGTTAACTAAAGACCTACACGATAAGATTAGTGCTTGAGTTTTGGTGTCAGTCTCATTTGACAGAAGTGCATTTCATTATAACACCCTGGGGTGTAGCTTCTGCCGGATTCAAACCCACTGCCACATTCAATATGCACATCCATAATATACAATATAATGCAACTAAAGGCCACGCTTCCCTTTATGTGACTCTGTGTATACTCAGGTTATAACACATGCTTTCTATTTTAGCCGCAGTATATATATATATATCTATATTATATATATATATATATATATATAGCGAGAGAGGAGAGAGAGGACGAGAGAGGAGAGAGGGAGAGAGAGATAGAGCGCGAGCTGGGCGAGATGAGGAGGGGGGGGTGGGGGAGGCGGAGAGAGCGAGTTGAGAGGGAGAGAGAGAGAAATATTAATAAGTGCAGTTTAAGCACTTCGTAAACGTGCTGAAGTCATTCTATTACATTTTACATTCATTACCGTCTAAAACATGTGTCTCACAGTTTGGGTTTTGTTTTAGCAGTACACGGTCCCATTTCTCGCTTTTGTTCAGCTGTGTTTTCCTACTCGATGATGCCGTACCTCCAACAACCGCAGTTGCACAGGTTTGGAGATGGGTTGGGGGTAACCAACGGCCCTTGTCGGAACCATCCAGCTGAACCACCCTGTGGAACCCTGAACGCATGTAGAAGCACAACGACCGTTTCAATAGTTCTTCAAATTAGAAATAAACTACTTCAGTTTGTCAGTTCCGCACTATGTTTCTGATGAACACTAGTCAAAACTACAATTAATAAGACTATTAGTAGTGTGGTGTCTTTACACAGCAACACACACACACACACACACACACCACACACACACACACACAAACACAAGGGTCTTCTGGTGACCATTAAAATATTTAGAGTCTGTTATTTTGTTGTTAACAGGGGGCTTCTCAGATTTAGCTCAGAGCCACAATCAGCACACAGCAAACAGGCCGCACAGATAAACACAGTGACCTTTCCTGGGTCGGCGGCCGTGAGCTGGAGCACGTGGCTGGACGCAATTCTGTGCCCTGCGGCAACAATGATATTACCCAGAAGTGGTAACGTGCTTTTACCAAGCCCTGGTGGGGGCTTTAAACATTGGGCAGAGTCATTGCCGATCAACATGAGCTCTAAATGTGGGTAAAGGTGTGTTGTGTGTGTGTGTTAGAGTTATTATGTGCGAATGGCATACGTGTTAGTAACTGGTTCTCATTATGCAGCAGATTTTATCATTGCACTTTCTTTACCTAAAGGAAAGAATATAGCATCTGAAGCAGCTGTTACTTCACAAATTGCTGCTCAAGGTTCTGGGTTCACTGGACGCCTGGATGGGAACAGAACCGGTGGATGTTTGGGGGGGCTTCTTTGAGATCCCATCAGTTGTAACCTCACTCCTCGCTGCTTTAAAATCTTACACGCTCCACTTTTAAAGCTTGCTATCACTACATAATTTGATTCATCTTCATATAAAATAAACACACTCGCCTCTACTTTGTCAAATGAAGTAGTATTTATGAACGGATGAAACTGTTCATTGACCTGTGGCTGATCCAGCTCTTTCCTGGATAAATCATCCGAAGAAAAGCTCTGGTGTTTGTGAGTGGCTGGCTGCAGACCTATTTGAAGAGCTGCCTCCAGTTGTTCCTAAGTGCGCCAGCGCCCCCCCCTCTATTTGCAGACAGCCTTGGCCTCTTTATACGTCCGGCTGGTATCTCCCTGCGGCTTCCCGGTGGACACTCCAGTGCTTGTTTGTGGACGAGAGAGAAACAAGAAAGCTTTACTGACAAAGTGTCTGGAGTGAGCAGCAAAGAAGGAACTGCATGTGTCTCCGAGCACTGAAACCACGTTTTAAAGGATCTGTAAGCAGGAGTTGGTGTCGTCTGTGACGAGAGAGGTTAAAATGCACAACACACAAAAACCATGGAGAAGAACCGCTACTGTTGCGTACATTTTCCTCAGTCTGGAAGTTCACCAACAGGTCTGGTCACTTGCTCTCGATGGGAGTCCTCTGTGATCCTGTTTTGAATTTAAACATGAATGACTGCAAAGGGGCAGGAAACACTTCATCACACAATCTCACGTCTCAGTCTGAAGAGAGGTTTTTACTGAAATGAAGAATCGTCATGGTCGCTGCTGCATGAGTTACAGAAGGTTAAATTAAGAGTAAAAAACTGTTTCTACTAATTAAACTGTTTTTCTTTGTGTTGTGCTGTCTTGAAGCCTCCTCTCACCTCATAAAAAAGAATTTAAAGCAAGTACGTGAACGTCAAAAGTGGATGCCAGACTCAACCTGTCGCCATGATGATGATGATGCTGCTTATGTGTCTTTACCCCTTTGATAATAATAAGTGAAGATCACTTGGTCTCAAATCACAACTGGGTAAGCCAAAGAGAAAGATTGCATAACAGCTATTCTGAGTTCATAACTAACAATTAAATACATGAAATCTTTAGTAACACTGATTCTGGGAATATATGTGGTCGTCATCAGTTCTTATCTACAGTGAAGAGAAAAAGAACCAAAACAGGCGGGTGACACCTTCCTCGTGCTCCCGGGAACCAGGTCTTTTCTCGCGCAGCCACTTCGACAATAAGTAAAAAAGCTAATACCGCCCCAATTGAATTATTGAAATATTCCGTTTTTGAAGCTCCACGCCTGCGCTCCTTCAGCAGGAACCAGGACCGTCCAGAGGAGAGCGACGGAGCGCATCCTGCAGCCTCAGTGCGAAAGCCGGGCCTCTCCAAGATGCTGCGGGCTGCGTCCCGCCTGCTCTGCCGCTTTATACTCAACCACTTACGTCTGCTGCCCCTCCAGGAGAGGGGGGAAGGAAACTGGGTGTTTACTCAAGTTAGTAAGCCCGTACTTACCCAACAGTCCCCCGACTACACAGGAGCTTTTTCTTTTTACATTATTCAGCAGTAAAAGTACGAGTGTGGAACTCATGAATCCAAAAAGGGATCCGGACTGGAACTGGCGTTGTGAAGTTAACACACTGCGTATTCTACTAATTCATCTTCATAATGCAGAGTTTCATCATGTGACTTTATTTGTTGGTTAAAACTGTTATTTTCTATATCTGCGATCACAAGTGAGTTCAAACCTTGTGATTTTATTCTTAATTTAGGGATTTTAATTAGATTTTTTGAAAAGTCTGGTCAAGACTTCAGCTTGAAATGTTTAAATACAAAGGTGCCATTGTACAGTACCATCGTGTAAGAGTCGGAAATACAATCACGGAGGAAGAGGACTTCATCTCGGTGTTTGTCGTAAAGTGGTTTGAGGAATTAGAACAATAAATGAACTGCCAGCTGCAGAAAAGAAAGGATGTTATGGTCTTATCACAGTTGACTAATGCTTTTTAATTAATGCAGTTGTTTGCTATGTGTTCTGTGTTTTTGTTTTAAATAACAGAGTGGGCGTTTTCTCCACCCAGGTCCCCCACAGAGTCTTCTCAGTTACAAATAGCTCGGGGCAGTGGTGGGGGGCCAGTGTTTCTACGTCCAATGATTCTGCTGAACACCACATGTGAGGTTTTTATGGAGGTGTAACCTCTCCCACAGCGCTCAGAAATGGAGTGCCGCTCTAAATAACAACACATCAATGAGTTAAACTAGATCCTAGCGTTTCCTGTAGTTGGGAAAATATGAAAGAAAGGTTCGTAAATTAACAGCGCTGAATGAAAATGAAAATACTTCTCTGCGTTAACCATTATTATGCAAAGGTACAGGTCAACAGGTCATATTGTTCTTCATGTAGGGTTTTATTTGTTTATTGATACAAGGGAACTAGATCTGAAAATATAATTTTCTTGTTTCAAAAGTGCAAAGTCATGTATAGTTCTAGATTTCCATGCGCTTGATGAGAACTGATTGCAGCATTTTGAAAAAGCAAGAATCAAAACAGAGTCAGCCTGAAACCTGGGTGCGCTTGACGTAGAGTTGAGCAGGGGTGGGTTTATCTTTAACCTGTCCACGTGTAGCGTTGGAGTTATGGAGGAACCACATTTATACATTTATTCATGGACAGGAGAGCTCCCCTCCATCATCCAGTTGCAGGCTTCTGGAAACTGCCTTTGATGCCCTCTGCAACATGATCCACACCACATGCTAATGGCGGCCCGTGAATTGAAATGGTCCTGATGGGTCCAGATCTGGGAGGGGAAAATGATCTTGCTTTCTTAACATCTCCCCGAGTGCCTTCTCCCATTGCAACCCACACGGAAAGTCCTCCAGACACCCAGTAGTAATGTTGCACAGCTGTACAGTACAGCATGCTTAATAGGAGATTCAATCATTTCCATGTGTTACACTCCTGCCCGCCTGCTTACGAGCGTCTGTATATCCTGAAATAACACTCAAAGTGTTTATGATTGTGTGTTCTACTGACTCATGTCTCTCATGAGCTGGTTCTTAAAATAAAAACATGTTTGCACGTGCACAGAAACCGAGGGGATGAAGGCAAGGTTTGACTGTACAGAACAAAAATAAATCCGCACAGAGTTAATACGCTCTTTTGACCTAATCATGGAAACTGTAAACACATGCCGTACTGTGAGTGTCTCCGTGTTGTATTCTGATTCACTGAACTACATTAGAGGAATTTAAAAACTATCAGCATTCATTTGAATTGATGTTTCTGTGGTTTGCAGGTTTTAGTTTTTAACCATAGAGTTAACTCACCGACTTGTCTACACCTGAAAATAATTAAGTCGGAGTTTACAGGAGGAAGGTTTGTAATTAAATTAAGTAATTCCTTATTCCTATACGGAAGACCTAGGAATGGATTGGTTAGTTCCAGGATGTCTGAACGAGTTTAGTCTAGTGTAATAGTAGTCGTAGTAGTAGTAGTAGAGTCGTAGTAGTAGTAGGTAGCGTAGTAGTTAGTACTATTTTTAGTAGGAGTACTTAGGATAAATTCCGGGAGAGTGTCCCTGAGCACTGGGGGTCTTGTGGAGTGGGGGTCAGCAGTGGTGGTATTACTGCCCCAAAATGACGTACTCCATGCCTCCCACATAAGTAAAAAACACGTTTTCTGGAGCTGAACCTTCACCTACAGACACACAGACAGGTGTGAAGCAGGGAGAACGCCGTCTTTATTCTTAAACCGATTGTTAAATACTCCCTGGATTTAACATCCTGGGCACTTACGGTGTAGAGCATAGCTGGTGATTGATGTTTCCTCATTCTGTGGTCTATGACAACTCGGCAGGCACACTAAGCATTACAAAACTGGACCCCACTCCTGTATCCACCATGAGCAGATGAGATGTGAATAATCCATTCAAATAATCAGTCTAACGAGTTTTATAATCATGTCGTCTTAGTGTGAGGACTTGAATAAAACTGATTGATTTTTATTTTAAAATGTTTATATAAAATATGGTCCTAACGGAACTGTTATCCAGTCATGCTGGTGTAGAAAGACAAAACGTAGGAGACTCTTCTAGCTCTTTAGCTGTTTACGTTTAAAAAGACCAATAAGACAAACCCACATACATTTAATGGGAACCACAAACACTCTGGCCGAATCCATCATCACCCCCCCCCCCACCCCCCCCCACCCCCCCCCCCCCCCCCCCACTGTCCTCAATTCTCGTTTGGATTCAGGCAGAAAATGGTTTTAGGCTACGTAAAGGTAGCCACTAAGAGACTGTAGAACCAAACGTAGAATACGTTATATAGAGAATAATGGCCTACTGTATAAAATCACTACTTGTGTAATCACTTCTAATCACTTTTATTTCTGCCTGCGTATATTTCTCTATGATAATATATCAAGTTTAATTGTTCATTGTAATTGTACCACTACAGTAAAACAAAAAATCTGTAACAAAAGGTTTCATATTATATTATTTTAGTGGTAAGTGGTTCTAATCAAGTACTAATGTACAGTACTGACTTGTCTCTATGATCCAACAACCGACCTCCTCATTCAGGCGCCTCCTGGTGTGCACACATTGACTTTAAACACAAGACCTCTTCCTAGGCAGAACCTACTGTAATATTTTCGATTTTAAAATATCTGTAATATTTTCGATTTTAAAATATCTTTCTATTTTTCGATTACAATTTTGTGAACAAGTAAAGTACAGTAGTTTTCTAATGATGTGAAAGAAGACCGCTGCTTCAATCTCAGTGTGATAGAAAGATGACCTCTAACCTCCGTGGAAGTCCCTACTGACGACTTCAAATCAGTTGATTTCACTAACATTGTTCCTGTCCACTCTCAACAACGGCCACGTTGTTCCACAGGAGAGTCCAGACACATGCTCAATCTACAGTAAAATTCACAAGGCGACGTGTTTCATTCACCTAGAGGGCAGCAGATGGAAGAACCCCGGGGATTCCGTAATGACATGAACACTCTGCACCGCCTAAAACGATCATGAATGAATGGAAACCCCCCTGACAAACCCATTGTCTGTGCGACCCTGCTCTCATTCAGGCCCAGCAACCGTCATCGTCCCCACAAACTTGGAAGCACTTACAGTCACGTGTGCAGTGATCCTCTGCTGAGAAACGTATACAAACTTATTATCCCAAAAAATCCAATAAAGTTCAACACAGGTATATTTTAACAGTCTAATTCATTTCCTCCTTAAAACGGTTCCCACATTCATTTGTCTCATAACAACCCGAAGCTATGTTGTAGCTAACTGACTAATACAACTATGACTTTGGGCTGTGTTGGAAAAGAACCTGTTAGTGTGGTCAGTAAGACGGCAGTACTCCATCAGTACTACCAGGGGGACGCATGTGTTTCAAAGCAAATAACTTGACTGTACTTCTACAGTGAACCATGAGGTGACTGGCTGAAGTGGAAATATACACTGCAAACATGGGGGAAGGGAAAATAAAGGAGTTTCTGCATAATCCCGTCCACCACCTCACGCTTCACGCCCACCTCCCACATCTGTGGACAATAACAGCTTTCAGCAGTAGGTACTAGGGTGGGTCAAAGGTAAATCATTGTGCCTTTTCTGTGACACTTTCTGCTTCACAGAGACTTTTGTGCTGCATGTGGTCGAGTGTCTGGCTGTGAGAGCAGGCGTGAGGTCAGTGGCACGAGCAGTGTTATGGAGGAACCCCCCACACACCCCACACACACCACACCACACACACACACACCCACAGTCCGTTTTCCTGCTCCCAGTGTGGGAAGAAAACCCGCCACAGCGCTTCCTCTGCCAGATTAACACTTTAATTAGGAAGCCAGTTGTCATTGTTTGGGCCATATCGAGTGTTAGCTGCTGAAGCTTCAGTATATTCATCATCTGCCTCTCTCTCCTTACTGGCTTCGTTTTTTTTTCCTCCTTGGCCCTCTTCCCTGACTCTTTTCCTCTGCCTTTTGCCCCCTTTGGCTTCTCTTCTCTTCTCTGTTTCTACTCTTTTCTTCTCTTCTGTCTCTCTTCCCTTCTCTTTCCTTCTGAATTCCCTGTCTCCCTTCTCCCTCCTTCTCTGCTCTTGTTTCTTCTCTCTCTTTCCCTCTGACTGCTCTCCTCTTGATGATGTCTCTCTGCTGTGTTGCCTGGTAGTTCCACAAGTTGCTTTTAGCTCTTTTTACACTGACTGCCAGCGAAGCGGAGCAGTGAGATTGAACAGCGAAACTTTTTAAATCTTGTAAAGTCGGAGCGGAGCTGCGATGGACCGGATGTTCTCTGCTGGTTGTACGAGTTTTTAACCCTCTCACCCGCTCACATTGTTCAAGGAATATCCCTCAGTCTACTATTAAAAATACTGCCATATTTAATGCATCTTATTACCATAAGGTGGATGGTTTACCATCAATGATGAAACATATATTTCTATGAAGAGTACAACTACGAAGCACCAGGCCCTCATCTTTCGTAACTGTACTTACTTGTTTTACTTCATCTTTGTACTAGAGTGTATTTCTTTATTCAGATATATATTTCAAGTTTGCAGCTGCTGGTTGTCCATTAACATCGTTATCAGGTTTTTATGTCTCAATTTAGCACATTTCAATTAAAAATGGAAATGATGTGGTTGTAGAGTCGCGGACTTTCTCGGAAATCTTTCCTACCATCCTTACTCTTTACCCTAGTTTCCTCATTCTGAAAATAGAAGCAAAAATTTTGATAATGGAGTACATGGGGCATGATATCATGTTGGAGTTTAAACATGGTGGCGATTATTATTAAAGACTAAAAAACATTACAGAGTCAGACAAAATCCTTTATCCCTCATTTAAAATCACTGCAGCCAGAAGAGCACACCGAGTGCATTCTACCCACTTACTTTTTTTTTTTTTAAACTGCTCTTAAGTGCAGAACTTTCCGGGGGAACAGGTAAAAAGGAAATGAATGCATTAAACCGAAAGATAGTGTGGTTAAGTAAAGGAGGAGGATGAAGAAAGCTTATTCAGTAAACAAACTAATACACAGTGAGGTGATGCAAATTTCAGCAGTGGTCAGGAAGAGGTCCTAAACTAAAATACCGAGATAATAAATGTTGATGAATTAAAAATTGACCAAAAAGTCAGTGAACCCGCAAAATTAGACTCAAATAAAACCAATGGTGGACACAGCCAGAGAGAGGGAACCCACTACTTTGTGACAATCGATTTTCCGTCCCCTGCCCCTGATTTGTTTGTTGGGTCAATTCAGCCCCAGCTATTACAAATGTTATTCTGTATTGAGGATGAGACCTTGGCACCCTACACGGATTTCATTTGATAAGTACACGCCTGCAGTTTCTCTTTTTGGCGGTGCTTACAGTACTGTAGGTGCAGCACTGTCCTTCATCTTGTGGCGATTGCTGTGCGGCAGAATACTCTCACACAGGACACTCGGAGAGGGGTGCAGAGATTTATGCGCTCACCTCAAAGCAGGAATAACAGACAAAAACTTTTTCCACATCACAGGTTTAGTTTCCTGCTCTTCGAAGTCTCATGCTCCACACTTAAATGCAGAAGAAACAGATGTTGGAGTCTGCTTGAAGTCGACAATTAAAATAAGAAAAACAATGAGTTGTTCTACTTTTGTGAAAAGGTTTAAGACCAAAACTATTAAATGTATCGTTGCAATCACGATCCCGATGCTTAAAACGACAAAGCAACATGCATTTGAAGTGAGTGAACACATTAATTAAAAGGGATCTATTGTAAAGGGTTTATGCATCATCATCATATCTGGCGAGGGGTCTACCAGGGAGGTGAATTAACATCAAGAGGATGCATGAGACCAGCCTCCTGTCTGTGTGATCACACATAAACATGGACGACGGCATGGTTAAAGACACAAAGTGTGCCGCTACCACACACACGTTTAAAATTGACCTCGCTTCAGGCCATCCTCCTAACGTGGCCTTTGTAAAATATGGAACCGATTGACTGAGCCAAACACCACGCGTCACTGACTTTTCCCCCCCAATAGCAAAATTTGTTCTGCTTCGTGTGTGGTTTACATAAACACCAGTAGATCTGTGGAGAGGAGACGTCGGGCTGCTGAGGAAGAAAGCTGCACTAAAGGTTTCTGTTGTTGAGCTGAAAAAAGTGACTGCGTTTGTAAACGGAGCCAAACCACGTCGAAACCCTTCCACCAACTGAAACATTTCATTCATTTGGGCACATCGCTCGCACCCAAGTATGATTACATCCACTCTTCATCACTCCGTCACACTTATCACCAAATCTTGCCACCTCACGTAAGAACCGTCCAAAATAAAGGCCAGCGGTATTTTGCCCCTAACGCGATTCTCTGTGACAGTTCACACTCCACCTCATCCCGTGGTGAACAGTGCCGGTAGATTTAGACCCTTGGCCACTCTCTTGCGACTTTCTCACGTTTCCCCCTCTCCTGCCAGCAGCCGGTGGTTGGTAATGGATGGACGTATACTTGTCGCAGCCACTAATGTATGCCCAATTTCACTTCAGAGCTTCATGATTTTTTAACTAATACAAAGATCCAAAACCAGCAATGAGTGATCTACTAACAAGCTGAAAATCTAGATATCCATTGTTTGCCCCAACATCTATGAACGAAACACACTTCCTCACAATTTCTTGATGCCCAAAGTGCCGTCGTGACCTGAGAGCACTTAAAAGAAAAACTTATAATAATGCAAATAGTATGAAGACAAAGTATACAGGAAGCACCATTCAACTTTAAAGGAAATGAATCTGCGTAGGAGAAGTCAAGTCCTTCGACTCCAGAGCTGTGGGGAGTACGTCAGACTGAAAAAACGATGCATCACTTGCTCTTCAGCCAAATGTCATTATCCAATGCTGACGAAATAGCCCCAAACAAACTCAGTTCATTCCTATTAATATTGTGTAAAGTAACCGCCAGTTTAAAGAAAGCTTCAGCCTTTTATAAAATGAACTACATATTTTAACATGTATTTAAAGGTTCCGTCTCAGTGGTGGTCAGAGAAGTGAAACTAACACATCGTTAGGTTTTGGTTCTTTCATGGGATTTGTGACACGACAGAGGAAAACAGCCTCAGCTTTTATTGGTCAGCGTTCTGAGGCGAACGCTGGCTCGACGACTTAGGAGGGAGAGCGCAATGGAGCATAGAGCAAACACACACAAACACACTGCAAACAATCGCAACAAAAAATGTTTAAACATTACCATGTGCAAAACGAAGTCCGGAACATTTGTTTAGTAAGTTAGATAGTTACCCAAACGTTGTCATAGCAACTCAGAAAGATGTGTTTGTAATTCAGGAGAGACAAGAAATTCAGCTTTCGGGTCCTGTGGTGCAAAATTTTCTCTACAAAGCCATTTTAGTGTTATAAAAAACTTACACAAATACAAGCCAACGTGTTGCCTCTCTGTGGAAAAACAGCGATGGTGGTTTTTGTGATTAGATGTTGTTTTTAGAGAGTGCATCCTTGTGTCACTGCAGGCCACACTCACTGCTAACTTCTACTCTCTCTTTCTTCACCTCTAAACAAAGTCAACGAGTTCCTGCTGTGCTCCTGCACCGATCTGCCACTGCTGTCAGTGAAACACTCAGATGAAGAACAAATAAGCCGTCCACCTTTGGTGGGCTTCACTCTTCTCTGTAAATCTAAAAAGGCCACAGCACCCCCCTTCAGACTGGTGTAGTTCTATCACTTGTGTTATCAGTCGTGCTCTTTGCAGAGGAATGAGTGCATTCAGTCCACTTCTGCCCCGTCCTTTAGGGAGTGTTTGTTGGACGGTTCCTGCCTCGCCCTGTGCCGAGGGATCCGTGGAGACCCCGTTGGAGGACTTTCCATACCTGTTGACATCGGTCTCTTACAAAATGTGTAGTGACGGGCTGCTGTTTACAGGGGATTGGAGGCCCTGATGTGGGAGAGCTGAAACAGAAATCAGTAACACTGGAAAAGACAAACAAAATCACTTGTAAGTAAAAGACAACAGCCTACCATTCATATGGCACGGGAGCGTGCCGCTCTGGAAGCTCGTGAAAATTCTCGCCGGTCATGAATGGTCGATGACCAACTTCCAGATAACGAGCAGCACAACTCCCACCACAGGCTGCAGGACCTGCCCGCAGCACCGTCAGGGGGCATCGTGACCACCACACTCTGACAAAGATAAAGACGTTGTTCGTGGTGAGCAGAACAACAGCAGCGGGTAATACAGTGCTGACCTTAAAATTTATGTCTGTCTGGTTATGGTTTCCAGTGCCAAAACGGGGACACCAAAGGTGGGAAGGTTCATTCACACTCAGGGCAACACAAAGCCAACAAACCTGTTCAAGGACCGGATTTAACGTGGTAAAGCTGTTAAACTCAGTGTCTGCATAGCAACCGATAAACGGAATATACGGTGACTCTTACAATATGGTTGAGCAGAGTGCTTGATGTAAAGACGAATAATGTGCCGGCCTCTGATTTGGGAAGTTGCTACATCGAGCGCTTTGCTGACGAACCTTCTGCAGGTGATAGAAAGGCGATGTGTATCATCTTTGCCAATGAGACTTGACACACGCTCCAACAACCCCGTACCATTAGCAGAAAAGCGTTACGACGACAGGGGGAACAGATGGATGCTGAAAGGGTTGGGAAATGAGGCACGTTTTAAAACCCAGCAAGGCTTAACCCAGAAACATCTTAATTAAAGCTGTTTGCTGTTTCAAGCACTAACCTGGCTCTAAGAGCTGTGAGGATGGACTGTCCGCTGGCGTGCTCGAAATATGTGAACTTCATGACCGTCATTGTCTGTCTTATACAGGGACACAGCACGGCCACGGATCATCTGGTTGGAACGAGAGAGGGCAACCAGGACTTTTCAATCAGTTATTTAAAAAGAAAAGCTGATAGAACGTGGCTAAAAGTATCAATTTCATGTTGGATTCAGGCTCTTGTCAGGTTTAATTACTTATTTTTATTGTGTTGTTTGACCACTAGAGGATTTACTGAAACAAAAAGAATCAGTTTCCTGTTTTGAACAAGCAGCAGACGCATATTATCTTTCAAACATGGCCTTCAGATTCAGGAAAAACGGAGGACGAGGAGGAATCTCACACAGAGGGTGGAAAAACACTTTTTTCTTTTTAAAACCTAAATTTCTTCCGTGACTCACCGAAATTAAAAAATGCAGTCTCTAATTGAGATTGCTGATATTCGGATGCTCTGTCTTCAGTCATCTTCATCACTCAAAAAGGCTTATGAGGGAGGTGAGGTCAGTCTGCCCTTCATCCAACCATCCATGCTCTCATCCCCCCCCATCAGCCTCCTCCTCTGGTTCATGCACAGCGTATTGGAAATGTACATGTGGAGTCCCTTAAGGCCCAGTCAACTGGCTGTGAACTAGTGTGGAATGCTATAAAACATGTCGGGTGGGCCAGGTCCTGCTGTGCCAATATGAAATGGTCGTATTAAATAATCTCTGTATGTAAATGTCAGTCTCAGGCCCTGCAGCCTTCAGTGCCATGGAAAGGCCATTAATCACTGTGCTCCTTCAATACATCCCTAACATCTCTTTCGAATTTTACCACCAGCGTGAGAGAGTAAAAAACAGCTTTTTCCTCTAGCAGTAGAAGGTTTAATTGTGTTTTCTCATAAAGGACTTGAAAGATCCTGAATTTTACTTGTTATACTTTGTTGTTATCACATCTACACAATGTAAATGTTTGTTTAGTAGGTTGGATCCTCCCTGCAGAGCGGACAACAGACGGCCTGTGCCGGATTTTATCAAATGAATGGAACTGAACTCTTTGACCGTGCTTGATGTGTTGCGGGCAGACGTAGAGTGAAGGTGTCGTGTGGAGCGTGGAGAGGCCCAGACTGACACCTGCCACATCCTAACATCAAACATGAGGAGTGGGCGACCATTGCACTGTGGGTGTGCCTTCTTCCTAATTCCAGCGGTGTGTAAGGTCTTAAATAAGACGTGTGAGCAGAGCATTCCCAAAGAACGACGAGCATGAAGCCATCAAAGTCAATGATCATGTGTGTGACAAGTAGTCCGCTTGAGAAGTCCGTTTATATTTTGTCAGTACAACTGCTGTCTAATTTTACTTTTTTCGCTGCCACACTTCGACGACTGACCCATATAATTTGTCAATTCAAATAATCAAAAGACAACTCTGTTAAAATATATGTAATAATGACAAGAAACCCATTTCCTACAGTAAATCCCAACTGTGATTACAGAACGCTCTAACGCCATCTTGTTATACCCCATTGTCTGTGTATAAATCTTTTAAAATATGCTTTACATGGAATTTAAGCGTGCTGTTAGGCTGAGCTGAGTAGTGAGTGGCTGTATGGACTCCTCACATCATACGTTGCTAAACTATGTCACATTAAGCTGAAAAACTAGACGGACCTGCTGTGCTTTGGCAAAACACCAATCTCAAACAATCAACATACTAAATAGATAGGGGACATGACATCGAGGAGGTACGTCCTGTGCAGTGAAACTGTTTGACAAAGGAGATATCAAGCTGTGAGTATTTTTCTCAGTTCAGCAGATGGTCTGTGTGTTTTTGTGTGTGCGTGCTTACAGTCTCTTAACTCACTGAGAGACTCCACTGTGTGTGATTTTATCTTGCACAGACGCTGCAGTTTGTTGTCTGCAAGCCGCCCCGAGTTGAAAGCCGGCACTCGATACCACTCCCCCCTTGAAGCAGAAGACCTTCATGTTTCATGTTAAACAGCCCAACACAACTTATACTGAAAGATTTTAAAAGACTTCTTTTATCTGAAGTTAGATAAGAACGACAAGCAGAAGGCCTGAAAATGCTTCTTTCATTTTTTTTAACGCGTTTACTCTTTCTTTGTCTGGGGTACATCAGCTGTTAAAAAGTCCAACTGTGCCCTCTTAAAGCACTGGAAGATCTCGCCGAAAGCTGACAGCAGGTTGAACCTGTGCAGCACACAAAAACAAACGAGCTGCAGCCAGTGAAATTCAGTTATCAAACATTTTTCAGATGGATCAAGACAGTTAGGAAAACTATATTTGAACTTTTTATTTATTTAGGCTGGAGATGAAGGGACCGAGCTCCTCCTAGAGCCAAACACCACTGATTACCCCTTTAATGTTCAAACACTATCCTGTCATGAAGCACAAATAACCAGAGTGTAAGGAGGACATCATACTGAAAATACAGCCTGTTACTGAGGAAGTCCAGAACCAGCTAAAAATCTACAAATCAATCACAGCCATGTGTAGTCCGTCAGGAGGCTGTGAGAGGCCACAGTGTACTCTGCCCTCCAGAAGACTGATGGCCATTTAACACCACCAAAAGTAGCCTTGAGCTGCATCGCTGGTGAGCCGCTGGTGCTTCAATCCGCAGAGTCCTTGGGCAAGGCAGTGAACTGCCCTCGCTGCTATATGATATGTGAAAAACTGTCTCATTCATCTACATGCAACATGTTCAGTAAGTCAATAACAGCCACATAAAAATGCTTTACCTTCCCGAGCAGTTTCACAAATAAGGGCCAGAGCTTCAGGACGTTCGCTTCATTCTTGGACATAAAAGCTTCTGCAGCTCAGGGATCAGTTTCTGTGAGAACAAACAGAGTTCAGCACTAGAACAAATAACTATGGAATGGACTGGAACAAGGAAAAACACATTTTTAATATTACCTTCTACCTCCTCATGAAGAGCAACAGTTTTAAGATCACCTTTGAGCATAAATAAAAACCTTGTTACCAACACTCTGACACACATACTGTAGGTACTTACTGAGGACATCATTGGCTCGATGACAGCTGCCACCTCCGTCTGTTTTTCTAGAAGCAGGGGCATGCCCATTTCCATTGCTGCTGCAGCACGCAGACGCACCTTGGAGGCAGAATGGATGACCAGAGGAATAACGAGCTTTGCCCACTGTACCGCTCCTTCACACATTTGGGTTGGCACCTGCTCCAGCATCCTTTAAAGAAAACAAGAACCAGAAGGAACCCATTTCAATGCAACAACATAAAATAATCACAAATTATCTGTTGTTCCAGCATGAACTGTCTAATACATACGATAAGAGTTCAGAGTTCACTGACTGGTACAGTAAGAGCCGTGTACAGCAAGCAGCTGTATGACAGTAAATAAGCCGCGTCATGAATACCAAGATCTATGTAAGAGGAATCTGATTCATGCAGGTCACAGATTTTTGAACTATTGCTCTTTTACCTGATGACGACATTTAAGGCCTCATGCTCCATCACCACAGACTGGATGTCCTCTCTGCTCCACACACTCTCCAGAGCTGCCAGTATAGACGGCACCTGAGTGGAAGAAGGGACACGGATCAGCACGGCAGCAGTGTGACACCATTCACCTCAGTAAACTCTTCTGATGCTCACATTTTTGGCAATCACATGTGAAGGAAAGCTCTGTTTGGAGATGACCCATAACGCTCGGGTGCATGTGTTCTTGTCTGTGGACTTCAACACCAGTGAGCAAAGTGCTGACAGTGTCTCTGCTGCAAAGGTTTCTGGAGAACAATAGAATAAAATCACTGCTGGCAGCAATGTTCTAATTATATTATTTAATCCAAACTGGTGATGATGTAGTGATAATGATGTATAAAACATAAAATGCTGTACCAGGCACTTCGGAGACTACATGGGAATGGTACACACAGAACCCTAGTGCTTGGAGGGCAGCTTGGCTCAGCTCTGCATTCGGACTGTTCACGTGAGCCTGGACACAACATAAGAACACTTTTACAGTAATAATCACGGATGCTAAAATATTCAATTACATGTGGGAGATTTTAGTAATCTCCTATTCTTTATGTTGGAATGTTGTGCAGAAGGACTCACCAATATGGCTTTACCCAAACGAGAAAAGTGCTTTTCAACTGCAGGGAGAAACTGGCGACCTTCCTCTCCACTGAGCCGACTGCAAAGGCAAAAGAAATGCAATTCTCTTCCTTGTATTCACCAACACACTCAGATAGTTGAAGACCAGTGGTGACTTACTTGGCGATGGTGAGGTAGGCATCTGTTTGCTCGGACTGTCCAGTGGTGCTGTCCTCCAGAGACTCCAGCAGAGGGAGGAAGCTGGAGGTGCTGGGAGGCCCTGCTGTGGCCATCATTATTACTCACCTCAACACTGTCGTCCAAAACAAAATAAGAGCGTGAGAACAATGGAGAGCAGACATAATGTATATTTTAGTAAGTAATGATTGCTTTAATAAATGTAACAGATCTCGTGAAATGGGCAATACGTCTTTAAAATGTTTTAATACACGAGTATGCATGCAATTAAGCAACTACACCTCACAGAGATGCCAGACTGAATAAAAATAAGCCAGGATGAAGAACCTCAGTGAGATTTATGTTGAGCTGGGTTCACCCTCCACTGTATCCAGAGCTGTAAGAGAGGATGCAAAAATAAGAACCTGTAAAGTTATGCAAAATTATGCAACATTACAAACAAATAACCAACATGTGGTTCATCAATAATAATACAGATGCTCTTGTAAACACCTTAGGCCATCATCACATCAGCCCCATTAAGCCCCTGTCCTCTCGGACACCCAGAGGAACCAAAACAAGACCAAGTCCAGCTCTAAAAACCACCCAGCTGAACTTTTACAAACTATTATCACAGCCTATACGACTTTTTTAAAGGACATGCAAACACTCAGAGACCTCCGCTTTGGACGCAGCGACAGCAACTAGCTTGTGAACTAGCTTGGTAAAGTTAGCAGCGTTAGCAGGCTGCATGTCTCTAGCTAGCAAAGTTCCATGCACACACACACACAGCTGGGCGACACGGCTGCTAACAGCGCGGTGACCCCTCTTCACCTCCCTGCTCACCTGTCTGCAACCAGGTGGTCGTTTAAAGTGGCCGACGAGCAAACACTCAGCTAACAAACTCCTGTTTACAGGTTCGTGAACACAACACGAACCGAGCGCTCACCTCGGAGGAAGTCGAGGCGACGCAGAAACACCATGAGCGCCGATAAACGCACCTTCTGCCCGCTTCGCGTTCAAACGTGTCCGACTCTTAAACGTTTCTTTACTTTTTCTTAACTTTATATTTTCTCCTCCTTCTTCTGCTGCGCTGCTTCTTCTGCTGTTGCCCCGCGAAATCGGTGGCGCCAAACCACCACGCCGACGTACAAAATTCCCTCTGACCCCTTACGTCACATCCGGGTCCGCCTGTTCTGCGCCTTAAAGTTTTCTCCATCGCTTCGCTTCAGTTTTTAAAATAAAGTTTGTAAAACAGCTTTAGTTGATGGAACATTTCTCATCTTGTCCTATAAATATGAGTTGTTTACAGTTTTTCTTCTTTACTTCATGAATCTGGGATCTACCTGATCACACAGGTGTCAAAATTAAAAAAACTTCATTAATCCCACAGGGAAATAGTTTTGCCTTGTTACAGTTGTTCTCAACACAGACAGAAAGAAAGGAAACCACAACCAGGAGAGATCCACGACAACACAAATACAGAACATCAATACGGAGAACTCAGTATACACACTCAGTTCTCTGTATAGATTGATGGCCACTGGTAGAAAGGATCTCCTGTGGAGTTCTGTGCGTCACATCTTTTTCACACCATCCTTTCAGATCAGTAACTGAACATGCCATCAACAGACCCCAAACTTTATTGTATTAACATCGTCAGACAAAAGAGAGGAGAGCCTACAAATTAGCAGCTGATAGAAATGACTTATGTACTACTGCTGTTGACAAGAAATGATCTTATTGAAATGGCAGATTAACTATTAAACGTCACATAAGAGAAGGAGGCAGAGAAAGATTGGGGGCAACAAATAACTTGCTGGTTTTGTGTGCGTCTGCTATTGCATGGTATCTTCTAGTTGGTTTCTCCATGGACATGGAAAGTACAGCAAATCACATGCTTGATTGATCAATGCAGCACTGTCATTTTGTAATATTTTAAATTTGTTGGATATTTCGTTTGCACAGTAGCCTGCAGACAGTGTTTCTCCTGTCTGATTATTCACCTGTACAAAATATTTCAGGGATATGTTTCCACACTGAGGGTTGACTTGTTAATTGACATCAGGAATTACTTTCATGACATGAGCTAAAGGTTTTGGATGAGGTGCGTCCGACAAAAGCTACTGACAAAACCTGTGAACTCAATAATCAATAATAAGAACAATAATAATAATCAAAAATAATCTGCTTTTAATAGAGAAACCTGATGTTTGTTGTGATTTTCAGTGTACTTACACACAGTACCAGTAACAATGAGACAACACATTCACATACATTGTACACAGAGTTGTTATCTGAGAGCGTTTGTTATTTCTACTTTCCAGAAAACAAAACATAATCAACATATTAGTGATGTTTAGACATTAATGCATCAGTAAAGAAAAAATCTCCTTCTGCATGACGAATACCTTTATATTTGGTTCTTTAAGTATAATAAGATGTCAGTTAAAGTACTTTCACTTTAGGTCTGAACGTGTCAGATTTCTGCAGAAATCTTATTTACATTAATGTTTTCAACAGCATCAACAGGGTTTAAATACCTTTATTCTACTAATACTGCTTACTTTAAATACTAGTTTTGAAAATTTAGAGCATGAAGTTAACACATTAACTTAAGTAAAGAATTTCAAGAGGTACTTCTACTTTTAGAGGAGAATCAATTGAACTTTACTTGAGATAGATACAGTACATAGATTTACAATAAAGACAGTAAAGAACAAGCAGGACCCCTTTAGAGGAAAGTAAATAGAAGCAATATTCTAAGTAGATACTTTAAAGTAAACCACGTGTGTCAGGGGATTTATTATTTCAGAAACTGCACCTTTTCTTTGAACTCTTAATTGGCCAACATGAGGTATTGAATCATAAATACAGCAACTACACTACATCAGTGTAGAAAATCCTTGTGCGATGCATTAACTGCTGTGTATTGTAACTGGAAGCCTCCCGCAGTAATCGAAGCATCCGAGAGGAACTTTAGCGTCATCACGTTTCCTGTAAAACAAACAAAATCAGCTGTAAGGTAGGTCCAAAACCCTTTACTTATAAAATCATTACATGCAGAAATATTCAGTCACCATCTCACCTGTGCTGATGATGTCATCAGGTAAATAATCGCCACAGAATCTGTAAACACACAGACAGGTTTAGAATCTACTTGTGTAAAGCCTTTGAACAGAGAGACATTTTCCTGGTGAAGTATCTTGACTTGTCCTCACCTCCCAGCAAAGCCCGAGACATCATCGTAGCTGTCGTACACCTCCAGGTAATCTGCTAGACATGATGTGTCGTCCTCCACATCAAATTCCAGGAAGTGCAGGTGGATCCTTTGGCCCAGACGGACACGGATGTGCCAGGAGCAGATCTGTTCGTCCTGGTACTCTGCAGGGAAGCCAGGAGACTGAATAATCTTCTGCTGATCCGTCAGCACACCGCCGCACTCCTTGGCTGTGAGACACATAAGTCACATGATTAGTCTTCTGAAATACAGGTTTCATACTTGGTTCACAAACTTCAGGTGTGCAGCAATGTGCTTTTTAGTGAGCAGCAGCTTCCTTCGTGGTGTCCTGCCATAGACAACCTGCTAGTTCAATGTTTTACCTTCGTTAGCCAGTTCCAATGATGCCTTCAAATCTTTGTCACTCTGGGTTGTTTCTTTACCTTTTTCTTTAATGAGTGTTTTTTGTGATCTATATATACAAATCTTTTATAAATATATCACCAGTGATCATCATGCTATCTTGCAAACAGCGTTTACACATCTAATCAAGATAAAACTGTTGATATTAATATGTTTCTAAGACTAAACAGTAATTGTGTGGGCCATAAAACCAAAACAACAAACTAAAAAAGGCTAAAACTCAATCAAGAGAAACAAGGTTGCTGCAGTTTGTTACTCAAACAAAACGTTCTGTTTCTAATGTGGTTGATCAGTCATCAGTTGACTGTACTGTATTTGACGTAACCCATATATAACAGTGGAGACCCAGGCCAACAGGTTAAGAGGAGTCATCAAGTCTGAGGTTCCACAGACCCACTCACTGTCATCACCATCGTTTGAAGCTCGTGAGGGGTGATATAGAGACTTTAAACAGAACAGGATGGAGTCCTGAGTCAAAGCCACAATCTCCGTACCACCCTGTGAGTTATCATAGTCATGCCAAGACTAAACCTGGAGGAAGTAAGATGTGAGTGGAGGAAGTGAGTGAGTGATAAGTAAATGACTGAGTGAATGAACCAATAGCTCCACTAAGATTTCACAACCTTCCTGATTCTTTTCAAGTCAAAGGATGTTATAGTAAAAACTATTTAAAAGTACCATTTTGTGAGGAAACCCCAAATAAACTGCCCACGACACCGTAATGTTCTGAATTGATCTGGTTTTGCCACTGATGTAAAACAACATTAAGTCTTTTGTGCCTGCAGGACGTCTGCTGGAAAAGCTTTTGATGCCACTGTCACCAGTGTAAACATGTGCGTTTGATTTCCTTTCCCCAACAAAAGGATTTCTTTTTGCTGCTCTGAATTCAGAGCTCACACGCAAAAGTCAGACCCCCAAACCAAAATGTTTCCCATGAACAGATGTACGATCCCACCAGCTGTTTAAAGCAATACTGTGTCCAGTCAGTGGTTTTATTCTATAGTATAATTCATGTACTGTTAGGGTTAGGGATATTTATGAGCTACGTGATGAAATGTATATGATGTGAACGTAGCCCTATTGCTTCATGTCTGTTCAGATACTTTCCAGTTAACTAAAGACTAAAAGATTAAGATTTAGTGCTTTGAGTTTTGGTGTCAGTATCATTTGACAGAAGTGCATTTTCATAATACACACCCTGGGTGTGTAGCTGCTGCCAGGGATTCAAAACACACTGGACCACATTCACATCATGCAAATAAATAATAATACAATATAATGCAAATAAATGGCCACGCTCTCCCCTTTATGTGACTCTGTGTATACTCAGGTATAACAAATGATTTCTATTTTAGCAGCATGTTATATATATATATATATATATATATATATATATATATATATATAGAGAGAGAGAGAGAGAGAGAGAGAGAGAGAGAGAGAGAGAGAGAGAGAGAGAGAGAGAGAGAGAGAGAGAGAGAAATATTAATAAGTGCAGCTTTAAGCACTTCAGTAAAGTGCTGTAAGTCATCTATTACATTTACATTAATTTACAGTCTAAAACATGTACTCACAGTTTGGGTTGTAGCAGTACACGTCCCATTTCTCGCTTTTGTTCAGCCTGTATCCGTACTCGATGATGCCGACCTTCCCAAAACCGCAGTTTGCACCAGGTTTGACGATGGGGTAACCAACGCGCCCTTTGTCGAACCATCCAGCTGAACACACGTGGAACCCTGAACGATGGTAGAAGAACAACGACAGTCAATAGTTCTTCAAATTAGAAATAAATACTTCAGTTTGTCAGATTCCTGCACTTATGTTTCTGCTGAACACTAGTCAAAAACTAAAAACTTAAAATAAGACTATTAGTAGTGTGGTGTCTTTACACAGCACACACACACACACACACACACACACACACACACACACACACACACACAGGGTCTTCTGGTGACCATTAAAATATTTAGAGTCTGTTATTTTGTTGTTAACAGGGGGCTTCTCAGATTAGCTCAGAGCCACAATCAGCAGACCACAGCAACAGCAGCACAGATAAAACAGGGACTTCCTGGGTAGACGGCCGTGAGCTGGAGCAAGTGGCTGGACGCAATCTCTGTGCCATGGGAACAATGATATTACCCCCAGAAGGTGGTAAAGGGCTTTATACAGCCCTGGTGGGGCAGTTTAACATTGGGCAGAGTCATGCAGTATCCACATGAGCCTCTAAATGTGGGTTAAAGGTGTGTGTGTGTGTGTGTTTAGAGTGATCTATGTGCTGAATTGGAATACAGTGTTAGTAACTGTGTTCTCATTAGTGCAGCAGATTTTATCATTGCACTTTCTTTAACTTAAAAGAAGAATATAAGCATCTGAAGCAGCTGTTACTTCACAAATTGCTGCTCAAGGTTCTGGGTTCACTGACGCCTGGATGGGAACAGACAGGCTGGATGGTGCTGAGATCAATCAGTCTGTAACCTCACTACTAGATGTCTTTAAATCTTACACGCTGCACTTTTAAAGCTTGTATCACTACACTACTTTGATTCATTTCACTGATAAAATAAACACCACTCGCCTCTACTTTGTCAAATGAAGTAGTATTTACTGAATGGATTGAACTGTCTCATGAACTGTGTGATGATCCAGCTCTTTTCCTGGAGTAAATCATCCGACAGAAGCTCTGGATGTTTGTGAGTGAGCTGCTGCAGACCTATTTGACGAGCTGCCTCCAGTTGTTCATAAGTGGCCAGCGCCCCCCCCTCGTATTTGCAGACAGCCTTGGCCTCTTTATACGTCAGCTGGTATCTCCCTTTGCGTGATTCCCGGTGGTAAACTCCAGCTGCTTGTTCTGTGGACGAGAGAGAAAACAAGAAAAGCTACTGACAAAGTGTCTGGAGTTGAGCAAGAACTGCATGTGTCTCCGAGCACTGAAACACGTTTAAAGGATCTGTCAGCAGCAGAGTTGGTGTCGTCTGTGACGAGAGAGGTTAAATTCACAAAACACAAAACATGGAGAAGAAAAGCTACTGTGCGACATTTTCCTTCAGTCTGGAAGTTCACCAACAGTCTGGTCACTTGCTCCTCGATGGGGAGTCCTCTGCTGATCCTGTTTTGACTTTACACATGCATGACTGCAAAGGGGCAGGAAACACTCATAACACATCTAACGTCTCAGTCTGAAGAGAGGTTTTACTGAAATGAATGAATCTGTCATGGTCGCTGCTGCAGGAGTTACAGAAGGTAAATTATAGAGTAAATAACTGTTTCTACTAATTAACTGTTTTATTTGTGTTGTGCTGTCTGAAGCCTCCTCTCACCTCATAAAAAAGAATTTAAAGAAAGTAAGTGAACGTCAAAAGTGGATGCACAGAATCAAAACTGTAGCCTAATGATGATGATGATGATGATGATGGTGTCTTTACCCCTTTTGATAATAATAAGTGAAGATCACTTGGTCTCAAAGTCACAACTGGTTAATGACAAAGAGAAGATTGATAACAGCTATTCTGAGTTAATAAATAACAAATTAAATACATGAAATCTTTAGTAAACACTGATTCTGGGAATATATGTGGTCGTTCATCAGTTCTTTATCTACAGTGAAGAGAAAAGAACCAACAGGCGGTGAAACCTTCCTCAGTTGCTCCAGTGGAACCAGTTCTTTTTCTAGCTGCAGCCACTTCGACAATAAGTAAAAAAGCTAATTACCCAGCCATATTGAATTATGAAATATTCCGTTTTTGAAGCTCCACGCCTGCGCTTCCTTCAGCAGGAACCCGACCGTCCAGAGGAGAGCGACGACGCGCATCCTGCAGCCCTCAGTGCGCAGCGGCCTCTCCAGATGCTGCGTGCGCTGCGTCTCCGCTGCTGCTGCCGCTTTATACTCCAACCACTGACGTCTGCTGCCTCCCAGGAGAGGGGGGAAGGAACTGGGTGTTTACTCAAGTAGTAGCCAGTAATTAACCACAGCTCCACTGACTTACACCAGGAGCTCTTTTCTTTTTACATTATTCAGCAGTAAAAGTAAGAGTGTGGTAACTCATGAATCCAAAAAGGATCAGGACTGGAACTGAGTTTGGTGAAGTTAAAACACTGAGGTTAATTCTAATAATTCATCTTCATAATGAAGAGTTTAATCATGTGACTCTTTATTTGTTGGTTAAACTGTATTTTCTATTATCTGCAGATCAACCAGTGAAGTTCAAACTTGTTGATTTATTCTTTAATTTTAGTGGATTTTAATTAGATTTTTTGAAAAGTCTGTGTCAAGACTTCAGCTTTGAATGTTATAAAGACAAAGAGCTGGCAGTGTACAGTACAGTAGTGTAAGAGCTGGAAATAAATCACGGAGGAAGAGACTTCATCTCAGGTGTTTGTTGTTTAAAGTGGTTTCGAGTGAATTAGAACAATAAATGAACTGACAGCTGCAGAAAGATGTTCATGGTCTGATCACACGTTGACTAATGCTTTTTAATTAATGCAGTGTTTTGATTATGTTGTTCTGTGTTTGTGTTTTAACTGAACAGAAGACTGGAGTTTCTCCACCCAGGTCCCCCACAGAGTCTTCTCAGTACAATAGCTCGGGGCACGTGGTGGGGGGCCAGTGTTTCTACGTACAAGGATTACTGCTGAACACCACATGTGAGGTTTTTCTGGATGGTAACCCTCTCCCACAGCTTCAGAAATGGAGTGCAGCTCTAAAAACACATAATGAGTTAAACTAGATCCTAGAGTTTCCTGTAGTTGGGAAATATTGAAGAAAGGTTTCGTAACATTAACAGAGCTTGAATGAAAATGAAAATACTTCTTGGTTTAACCATTATTACTGCAAAGGTACAGGTCAACAGGTCATATTGTTCTTAATGTAGGGTTTATATTTTAGTTTATTGATACAAGAACTATGATATGAAAATATAATTTTCTTGTTTAAAAAGTGCAAAGTCATGTTATAGTTCTAGATTTCCATGCTGCTTGATGAGAACTGATGCAGCATTTTGAAAAAAGCAAGAATCAAACAAGAGTCAGACTGAAACCTGGGTGCCGCTTGACGTAGAGTTGAGCAGGGGTGGGTTTATCTTTACCTGTCCACGTTTAGAGTTGGAGTATGGAGACCCACATTTATACATTTATTCATGGACAGGAGAGCTCCCCTCCATCATCCAGTGCAGCTTTGGAAAATGACCTTGATGCCTCTGCAACATGATCCACACACATGCTAATGGCGGCCCGTTGAAATGGTCCTGAATTGGTTCCAGATCTGGGAGGAAATGATCTTTGCTTTCTTAAATCTCCCCGAGTGCCTCTCCCATTGAAACCCACACGGAAAGTCCTTCTCAGACACAGTAATTGTGACATGCTGTACAGTACAGCAGCTTTAATAGGAGATTCATCATCATTTCCATGTGTCCCACTACTGCCCGACTGCTTACGAGCGTCTGTATCATAATGAAATAACAATCAAAGTGTTTATGATTGTTTGTTCTACTGACATCATGTCTCTCATGAGGGTCTTAAAATAAAAACATGTTGAACGTGCACAGAAACCGAGGGGATGACGGCACGTGTTTGAATGTACAGAACAAAAATAAATCAGCACAGAGTTAATAACGCTCTGTGACCTACATCATGGAAACTGTAAACACATGCAGTACTGTGAGTGTCTCCGTGTATTTATGATTCACTGAACTACATTAGAGTGAATTTAAAAAAATATCCAGCAGTTCAAGTTGAATTGATGTTTCTGTGTTTGCAGGTTTTAGTTTTTAAACATAGAGTTTAACTCACCGACTTTAGTTCTACACCTGAAAATATATTAATGTTCGTTAGTTTACAGGAGGAAGGTTGTAATTAAATTAAGTAATTCCTTATTCCCTATACTGAATGCTAGTTAATTGATTTGTTTTAGTTCCAGGATGTCTGAACGAGTTTAGTCTAGTGTAATAGTAGTAGTAGTAGTAGTAGTAGTAGTAGTAGTAGTAGTAGTAGTAGTAGTAGTAGTTAGTACTATTTTTAGTAGTACTAGGAAACTCTGGAGAGTGTCCCTGAGCACTGGGGGTCTTGTGGAGTGGGGGTCCAGCATGTGGTTGGTATTTACTGCCCAAAATGACGTAATCCATCCTCCCACATAAGTAAAACACGTTTCTGGAGCTGAACCTTCACCTACAGACACACAGACAGGATGAAGCAGGGGAGAACGGCGTCTTTATTCTTAAACCGTTGTTAAAATACTCCCTGGATTTAACATCCTGGCACTAACGTGTGTCGAGCATGAGCTGGTGATGATGTTCCTCATTCTGGTGGTCTATGACACACTCGTGCAGGCACACTCATAGAATTACAAACCTGACCACCTCCTGTATCCACCCATGAGCAGAGAGATGTGAATAATCCATTCACTTATCAATCAGTCTAAAGAGTTTTATCATCATGTCTTCTTAGTGTGAGGACTTGAATAAAACTGATTGATTTTTAAAATGTTTTATATAAAATATGGTCCTAACGACCTGTTTATCCAGCTCATGCTGGTGTAGAAAGCAAACGTAGGCGACTCTTCTGCTCTTTAGCTGTTTACTGTTAAAAGACCAATAAGATCAAACCCACACTACATTTAGATGGACAACACAACACCTGCTCGATCCATCATCACACTGTCCTCAATTATAGTTTCGGGATTCAGGCAGAAAATGGTTTAGGCTAAGTAAAGGTAGCAATAAGAGACTGTAGACATAACGTAGAATACGTTATATATAGAATAATGCACTGTATAAATTCACTACTGTGTGTACATCACTTATAATCACTTTTATTTCTGCTGCGTAGATTTATCTATGATAATATATCACAGTTTAATTGTTAATTGTAATATGTACAAATACAGTAAATCTGCTAACAAAAGGTTTCATATTAATATTAATTTATTAGTGGTAAGTGGCTCTAATCAGTACTAATGTACAGTACTTGACTTGCTCTCTATGATCCAACAACCGACCTCCTCATTCAGGCGCCTCCTGGTGTTCACACATTGAATTTAAAACACAGACCTCTGTCCTGAGGCAGAACTATCTGTAATATTTTTCGATTTTTAAAATATCTGTAATATTTTTCGATTTTTAAAATATCTGTAATATTTTTAGATTTAATTTTGTGAACAAGTTTAAAGTACAGTAGGTTTTATACTGATGTGAAAGACGACGCTGCTTCAATCTCAGTGTGACTAGAAAGAATGACCTCTAACCTCAGTGGCAAGTCCCTACTGACGACTTCAAATCAGTTGATTCAATAACATGTTTCCTGTCCACTCTCACAACGGCACGTTGTTCCACAGGAGAGTCCAGACACATGATCACATCTAAGTAAATTCACAAGCTGACGTGTTTCCATTCACTAGAGGGCAGCAGATGGCAGAACACCGGGGATCAGTACTGACAGGAACACTCTGCACAGCCTAAACGATCATGATGGAACCCCTGACAAACCCATGTGTGCCGACCCTGCTCTCATTCAGCCACAGCAACAGTAATGAGTTCCCCACAAACTTGGAAGCACTTACACGTCACGTGTGCAGTGATCCGCTGATAAACGTAGTAATAAATATTATTATTCCCAAAATCCAATAAAGTTCACACAGGTATTTACAGTCTAATTCATTTCCTCATTAACTGTTCCCCACATTCATTTGTTCTCATTAACAACCAGAAGCTATGTTGTAGCTACTTGACTCATACAACTAATGAACTGTGGGCTGTGTTGGAAAATGTTAGTGTGGGTCAGTAAGAAGGCAGTACTCCAGCAGTACTACAGGGGGAAGCATGTGTTGTCAAGCAAATACTCTGACTTGATACTTCTACACGTGAACCATGAGGTGACTGGGATGAAGTGGAAATATACACTGAACATGTGGATGAAGGGAAATAAAGTGAGTTCTGGCACTAATCCCGTCCAACACCTCACGTATTCAACGCCCACCTCCCACATCTGATGGACAATAACAGCTTTCAGCAGTAGGAGGTCAAAGGTCAAATCATTGTGCCTTTCTGACACTTCTGCTTCACAGAGCTTTTGTGATGCATGTGGTCTGAATGTGTCGGTGCTGTGAGAGCAGGCGTGAGGTCAGTGCACATCAGTGTTCATGGAGGACACACACACACACCCACACACACACACACACACACACACACACACACAGTCCTTTTTCCTGCTCCCAGTGTGGGAAGAACCAGACATCAGAGCTTCCTCTGCCAGATTAACACTTTAATTAGTGAAGACAGTGTCATTGTTTGGGACATATCTGAGTGTTTAGCTGCTGAATGCTTCAGTATATTCATCATCTGGCCTCTGACTGTGTCTCTCTGCTGTGTGCTGGTAGTTCACAGTGGCTTTTTAGAGCTTTTAAACTGCTGCCAGCGAAGCGAGAGCAGTGAGAGTGAACCAGAGAAACTTTAAATCTCTGTAAAGTCGAGAGGAGCTGCAGATCGACCTGGATGTTCTCTGCTGGTTTGTTACGAGTTAACCCTCTCACACGCTCACATTGTTCAGAATATCCCCTCAGTCTCATATTAAAATACTGCATATATTTAATGCATCTGATTTACCATAAGGTTGGATGGTTTAACATCTAATGATGAAACATATATTCTATGAAGTACAACTAATGAAGCACAAGTGCCTCAGTTCTTTAGTAAATGTACGTACTTGTGTTACTATCCATCTTTGTACTAGAGTTGTATTTCTTTATTCAGATATATATTCTCAAAGTTTGCAGCTGCTGGTTTGTTCCATTAACATCGTTAATTCAGGAATTTTTATGTCTCAATTTAGAACATTTCAATAAAAATGGGAAATGATGTGCGTTTAAAGTCGCGGACTTTCTCGGACTCTGTCCTATCATCCTTCCTCTTTCCCCTAGTTTCCTCATTTCTGAAAATAGAAGCAAAAATTTCTGATAATGGAGCTACATGGGGCATGATACATGTTGGAGTAAAACACTGTGTGGAGATTATTATTAAAGAATAAAAACATTACAGAGTCAGCACAAAATCCTTTATCCATCATCTTAAAATTCCACTGCAGCCAGTAAGAGCACACCGAGTGCATCTACCCACTTACTTACTGTTCCTCTAAGTAGCAGAACTGTCACGTTGGGGAACAGAAAAAAGGAAATGAATGCATAAACAGAAAGATAGTGTGGTTAAGTAAAGGAGGAGGAAGAAGAAGCCTTATTCAGTAAACAACTAATACACAGTGAGGCTGATGCAAATGTCAGCAGTTTGGCAGGAATGAGGTCATAAACTAAAATATCAGAGATAATAAAATGATGATGAATTAAAATATGACAAAAAGTCAGTGAACCAGCAAAATTAGACTCAAATAAAACCAATGTGGACACAGCAGAGAGAGGGAACCACTTACCTTCTGTGACAATCGATTTTCCGTCCCCTGCCCCTGATTTGTTTGTTGGGTCAATTCAGCCACAGCTAATTAAAAATGTTATTCTGTATATGAGGATGAGACCTTGGCACCATACACGGATTCATTTTGATAAGTAACGCTGCAGTTTCTCTTTTTGTGCGGTGTTACAGTACTGTAGGTGCAGCACTGCTCCTTCCTCTGTGGCGATGCTGTGCCGGCAGAAGACTCTCACACAGGACACGAGGAGAGGGGTGCAGAGATTTATGAGCTCACCTCAAGCAGGAATAACAGAACAAACACTTTTTCCACATCACAGGTTTAGTTTCCTGCTCTTCGAAGTCTCAATGCTCCACACTTAAAGGCAGAAGAAACAGATGTTGGAGTCGCTTGAAGTTCGACAATTTAAATAAGAAACAATGAGTTGTTCTACTTGTGTGAAAAGGTTTTAAAGACCAAACTCTAAACTGTATCGTTGCAATCACGATCCCGATGCTTTAAAACGACAAAGCAACATGTTCATTTGAAGTGAGTGAACACATAATTAAAGGCTCATATTGTAAAGGTTTCTGCATCATCATCATATCTGGGAGGGGTCTAACCAGGGAGGTGTAAATTACAGCATCAGAGGATGCATGAGACCAGCCTTCCTGTCTGTGTGATCACACATCAAACATGGAAGAGCATGGTTAACAGACACAAAGTGTGCAGCTACACACACACAGTTTAAAATTAGACCTCGCTTCAGGCCACTCCTCCTAACGTGGCCTTTGTAAATATGGAACAGATGACTGAGCCAAACACCACAGAGTCACTGACTTTTCACATAAGCAAATTTATTGTTCTTGCTCCGTGTGTGGTTTTACATAAACACAGTAGATCTGTGAGGAGACGTTCAGGGCTGCTGAGGAAGAATGCTGCACTAAAGGTTTCTGTGTGAGCTGAAAAAAGGTGACTGAGTTTGTAAACGGAGCCAAACCAAGTCGAACCTCCACAACTGGAAACATTTTCATCTCATTTGGCACATCGCTCGCACCCAAGTAATGTTATTTACATCCACTCTTCATCACTCAGTCACACTCTTATATACAATCTGCCACATTCACTGTAAGACCGTCCAAAATAAAGGCAGCTGTATTTTGCCCCTAACGCGATTCTCTGTGACAGTTCAAACTCCACCTCATCCCGTGGGAACAGTGACGGTAGATTTATGACCCTGGACACTCTCTTTGAGACTTTCTCAATGTTTCCACCCTCTCCTGCAGCAGCCGGGGGTGGAACGTTATAATGTAGCAGCCACTAATGTATGCCCAAGTTTCACTTCAGAGCTTCATGATTTTTAACTAATACAAAGATCAAAACCAGCAATGAAGTGATCTACTAACAAGCCTGAAAATCTAGAGATCCATTGTTGCCCAACATCTATGAAAGAAACACACTTCCTCACAATTTCTTGATGCCCAAAGTGCCGTCAGTGACCTGAGAGCACGTAAAAGAAAAACTATAATAATGCAAATAGTATGAATACAAAGTACAGAGCACAATTCAACTTTTAAAGAATGTAATCTGCTGTAGGAGAAGTCAAGTCCTTCGACTCCAGAGCTGTGGGAGTACGTCAGACTGAAAAAACGACTGGCATCCACTGCTCTTCAGCCAAATGTCAATCTATCCAATGCTGAAAATAGCCCCAAACAAACTCAGTTCATTCCTATTTAATTATTGTGTAAGTAACCGCAGTTTAAAGAAAGCTTCAGCCTTTTATAAAATGAAACTACATATTTTCAACATGTATTTAAAGGTTCATGTCTTCAGTGGGGTCAGAGAAGTGAAACTAACACATCGGTAGTTTTGGTCTTTTCATGGGATTTGTTGACACAGACAGAGAAACAGCCTCAGTCTTTTAGTGGTCAGAGTCTGAGGCGAACGCTGGCATCTACGACTTAGAGGAGAGCGCAACTGGAGCATAGAGCAACACACACACACACACTCGCAAACAATCGCAACATAAAATGTTAACATTTACCATGTGCAAAACGAAGGTAAGACATTTGTTTAGTAAAGTTAGTAGTACCCAAACGTTGTCATAGCAACCTGCAGAAATATGTGATTTGTAATCAGGAGAGAAATTCAGCTTTTCGGGGTCCTGTTGGTGCAAATTTATACTACAAAAGCCATTTTAGTGTTTATAAAAAATACACAAATACAAGCCAACGTGTTGCCTCCTCTGTGGAAACAGTCGATGGTGGTTTTATGTGATTAGAGTTGTTTTTTATGAGAGTGCATCTTGTGTAACTGCAGGCAAACTCACTGCTAACTCTACTCTCTCTTTCTCACTCTCTAAACAAAGTCAAAGAGTTCCTGCTTTGTTGCTCCTGCACCGACTGCCACTGCTGTCAGTGAAACACGCAGATGAAGAAAAATAAGGCCGTCACACCTCTTTGGTGGGCTTCACTCTTCTCTGTAAATCTAAAAAGGCCACAGCACCCTCCCTCAGACATGGTGTAGTTCATATCACTTGTGTTATCAGTCGTGCTCTGTGCAGAGGGATGAGTGCATTCAGTCCACTTCTGCCCCGTCCTTTAGGGATGTGTTTGTTGGACCGGTCCTGCCGCGCCCTGTGCCGAGGGATCAGTGGAGACCCCCGTTGTAGGACTTTCCATACATGTTGAAATCGGTCTCTACAAAATGTGTAGTGACGGGCTGCTTGTACAGGGGATTGGAGGCCTGATGTGGGAGAGATGAAACAGAAATCAGTAAACTGGAACAAGACAAAAAAATCACTTGTAAAAGACAACAGCCTACCATCTCATATCGTGCACGGGAGCGTGCGCTCTGGAAGCGTGAAAATTCTCGCCGGTCATGAATGGTGATGACCAACTTCCAGATAACGAGCAGCAAAACTCCCACCACCAGGATGCAGCCGACCACTGCCAGCAGCACCGTCAGGGCATCTGTCTGACCACCACACTCTGACAAAGATAAAGAACGTTGTTACGTGTGAGCAGAACAACCAGCAGAGGGAATACAGTGCTGACCTTAAAATTTACTTTGTCTGTCTGGTCTGGTTTCCAGTGCAAAACGGGACCACAAAGGTGGGAGGTTCATTCAAATCAGGCAACACAAAGCAAACTGTTCATAGACAGATTTAACGTGGTAAAAGCTGGAACATCAGTCGTCTGCATTTATGCACAGATAAACAAATATAGGTGAATCTTACAATATGTGTTGAGCAGAGCTGCTCTGAATGTAAAGAAGAATAAATGTGCAGCCTCTGATTTGGGAAGTGCTACATCAGAGCGATGCTGACTGAACCTTCTGCATGTGATAGAAAGGCGATGTGTCTCCTCTTGCCCAATGAGAATTGACACACGCTCCAACAACCCCGTTACCATTAGCAGAATAAGCAGTTAAGACGACAGATAGATGGATGAATGGTTTGGGAAATGAGGCACGTAAAACCCAGCAAGGCTAAAACAGAAATATCTAATTAAAGCTGTTTAGCTGTTCAAAGCACTAACCTGGCTCTTTAAGAGCTGTGAGGATGGACTGTCCGCTGGCGTGCTCAGAATATGTGAACTTCATGACACAGTCATTGTCTGTCTTATACAGACACAGCACAGCACCGGACTCATCTGTGTCTGGAAATGAGAGAGAAAACAGGACTTTCAATCAGTTATTTAAAGAAAAGCTGATATGAACGGTGCTAAAGTATCAATTTCATGTTGGATCAGGCTCTGTCAGTTTAATTACTTATTTTATTTGTGTGTTTTGACCACTAGAGGATTTAATGAAACAAAAAGAATCAGTTTCCTGTTTTGAAAGAAGCAGCAGACGAATATTATCTTTCAACATTTGGCTTCAGATTCAGGAAAAAAGGAGGAGGAATCTCACACAGAGGGGAAAAACACTTTTTTCTCTTGTAACCTAAATTTCTTTTCCGTGAAATCACAGAAATCTAAAAAATGCAGTCTCTAATTGAGATGCTGATATTCTGGGATGCTCCTGTCTTCAGTCAATCTTCATCACTCAAAAAGGCTTATGAGGGAGGGTGAGGTCAGTCTGCCCTCATCCAACCATCCATGCTCTCATCCCCCCCCATCAGCCCCTCCTCCTCTGGTTCATGCACAGCGTATCTGGAATGTACATGTGGAGTCCATTAAGGCCAGTCAAATGGCTGAACTAGTGTGGAATGCTATAAAACATGTCGGATGTGGGCCAGGGCCTTGCTGTGCCAATATGAAATGGTCGTATAATAATCTCTGTATGTAAACTGTCAGTCTCAGCCTGCAGCATTTCAGTGCCATGAAGTGCCATAAATCACTGTGCTCCTATCAATACATCCCTGAACATCTCCTGACTTTTTCCCACCAGAGTGAGACGAGTAAAAAACATCTTTTTCCTCTAGCAGTAGAAGGTTTTAATGGTTGTTCTCTATAAAGACTTGAAAGATCTGAATTTTACTTGTTATTACTTGTTGTTATCACATCTACACACTGTAAATGTTTGTTTAGTAGGTGGATCCTCCCTGCAGAGACGGTACAACAGGACAGGCCTGTGCAGGATTTTATAACTGAATGGACTGAACTCTTTGACCGGGCGTGACTGTTGTTGCCGGCAGCGTAGAGTGAAGGTGTCTGTGGAGCTGTGAGAGGCCCAGACTGACACCTGCCACATAATAACATAAACATGAGGAGTGGGCTGAACATTGCACTGTGGGTGTGCCTTTATTACTAATTACAGAGGTGTGTAAGGTCTTAAATAAGGACGTGTGAGGCAGAGCATTCCCAAAGACTGGAAGCATTGAGCCATAAAAGTCAATGATAATGTGTGTGACAAGTAGTCAGCTGAGAAGTCAGTTTATATTTTGTCAGTACAATTGCTGGTCTAATTTTACTTTAGCTGCATCACTTCAGACAGACTGACCCATATTATTTGTCAATACATCAAAGCACACTCCTGTTAAAACTATATGTAATAATGAAAAGAAACCATTTCCTACAGTAAATCAAACTGTGATTACAGAACGCTCTAACGCCATCTTGTTATTAACACATTGTCTGTGTATAAATATTTAAAATATGATTATCACTGGAATCTTAAGCGTGCTGTTAGGCTGATGCTGATGAGTGAGTGGTTGTATGTACTTCATCACATCATACGTGCTAAATATGTCACATTAGCTGAAATAACTAGACGACCTGCTGTGCTTTGGCAAAACCACCAATATCAACAATCAACAGACTAAATAGACATGACAGTCGAGGAGGTACGTAATGTGCAGTGAAACTGTTGAAAAAGGAGATATCACAGATGTGAGTACTTTTCTCAGTCAGCAGCTGGTCTGTGTGTATTTGTGTGTGCGTGTACAGTCTCTTAACTCACTGAGAGACTCCACTGTGATGATTTTATCCTTGCACAGACGCTGGCAAGTCTGGTTGTCTGCAAGCCGCCCCGAGTTGAAAAGCCGGCACTCGATACACTCCCTGAAGCAGAAGACATCATGTTTCATGTAAAAGCCCAACACAACTTATACTGAAAGATTTTAAAATGACTTCTTTTATCTGTAAGTTAGAAAGAACGACAGAAGGCCTGAAAATGCTTCTTTGCCATTGTTTTAACGCTGTTTATTTTCTTTGTCCTGGGTACATCAGCTGTTAAAAATGTCCCACTGTGCCCTCTTAAAGCACTGGAAGTATCTCTGCAGAAAGCTGAACAGCAGGTGAACTGTGCAGCACACAAAACAAATGAGCTGCAGCCAGTGAATTCAGTTATCAACATTTTTCAGATGGATCAAGACAGTTAGAAACTATATTTGAACTTTTTTATTTTATTTAGGCTGGAGATGAAGGGACCGAGCTCCTCCTAGAGCAACACCATTGATACCCCTTTAATGTTCAGAACTATTCCTGCTTCATGAAGCACAACATAACCAGAGTGAAGGAGACATACTGTAAAATACAGCCATGTTACTGGAGGAAGTCCAGAACCAGCTAACATCTACAATCATATCACAGCCATGTGTAGTCCGTCAGGAGGCCTGTTGAGAGGACACAGTAGTTACTCTGCCCTCACAGAAGACTGATAGGCATTTAACACACACCTCAAGGAGCCTGAGCTGCATCGCTGAGTGATGCAAGTTCAAACACAAGGGCGATGGTTTCTTCTGTCAGGGTCACAGATGGCATGTGCGTTATCTGAACGTCTCTCTTACAACTTTGTCTAACCTTTAGCCAAAGCTTAGATAAGTCTATAAGCGAGTTATGGCAGTGTTAGTTTTGAACGTGATGTGTTCAACGACCTGACCCTTTACCTACTGACCTGCCTGGACTGTGTGTCATCACTTGTGATTTTTCACCTTCCTTCTCTAAGAAGCCATTTCCTTCAAGTTATATTACAACATAACAGAATTACATGTGCTGGATTGTTACAGTGCTTCATTAAAGTGAAGCTTATTCCTACAATAGAATTTACCTCTTAGTTCCACATGCATCAGGGCAGGTGCGGCATTTTTCACAGGTGTCTCCGAAGGCACCTGGCTCTGTACATTGACAGCGGCCACACACACAGTTGCCTCGACCGCTGCACATCTGCCCATCATCTGAAATACAGGACGACGTCTCCGTGGAGCAGTTACAGTTGTCACCGATGTACCCAGCGTGGCATTTACACTCCCCACAGTGACATTCTCCATGACCTGGGCAGGAGAAAAAAAAAAGTCATCTTGACAGATCAATCGAAATATAAAAAGGTCTGTTACATTCAGGATTTTCTTATGAGGTTCTCGATGAGGCTGACGTCTGGGCTCATGACAAAATTCAATAAGCAACAAAATGCGATGAATGAAAGTGCTGCTGATGTTCAAATACTGGTAATCAGTATCGCTGTGTGTTTTATTACTGAAATCAGTAATCACATCTTTGATTTGAAATCTTTTTCACTCATTCAGACATGAGGTGGAGAGGCACAGAAAGACAGTGAACAGCTGGAACAGCTGGAGCTTTACAGCAGCGACTTAAACTACTTCCACTAACAGCGCTGAGGAAACTGTCCTCTGTTGTTCCACACTCATGAACTTGTTATGTGCACATAAATCCAACAGAAGGCAAGTCTTCAGGGAGAGATGTCCCCCCTGGACTTTGTTGAAACTGTGATTGGTCTCGGTTGTCTATGTGACCGCTCTCCCGTCAACCACAGGCGAGGACAGCAGCTGTATTGAGGGAAGCATTACTTGACAGGCGTATTTCACGCTGGTTGTTCCTAGACCGTCCACAAAGACCACATTCATTAAGCTGCTATCGCAAATGAATAAGGAGTGGACAGGCTGCAGGATTTCAATGTTCTCTATCAGAAGAAACAGGCACACAGAGAAATATCAGTACTCTAATGTGGTAAATATACAAAGACAGATGCTAAGCTTGAAATCCTCTAAAAGACGGTGATGATCCTGAAGCTGCAAACTGTTCTAACAGAAATCCCACCTGGGCCTGAGCTCCTGTAAAAAGAAGCATGTGGCTTTGTTATTAAACCTGGGACCACCTCCCCTGTAACCCTGAGAAAACCACAACGTATTGTAGGCACATCTTCATTTATTAAAGGCTGCAGCACAAAAATTAAGAAGCAACATTTTTACCACTAAAGTTAACTGTTTTCCAGATTTCCAGGATCCTGCTTCTTAATTTAGTCTCTGGGATAAACCTTTGGTTGTTGGTTGGACAAAACAAGCCATTTAAAGACATAACTACTGTTTATTACCATTTAAAGATCTACGACTGATGGAAATGATCACCAGATCAATCAGCGAAGAAACCGATTCTACTGTCACTGAAGTTTTTCTGAGCTGTGCGCTAGAAAAGCATTACATGGTTTATCACACCTCCCTAGGGTACAAACAAAACAATGTTTAATCTTTTCAATAACACAGCAAAGACAGAATTAAGATCTAAAGGAGGAGTGGAGACAAAATAGGTCACTGACAAATGAAATCACTGTTGTCTGTCTAGGAGTGGCTGCTCCTTCTGTCCCACATGCACTGATGACAGTGAGGGATGAGAACAATCTGATTGTGCTGCCACTTGACCTCAGATAGAGTAGGAAGAAAACCAGAGCTTATGATTACGTACAGATCCTCAAACAGGTCACGCTGACTTCTCCAAATGAAGAGGAAACATTCTGCCTAATCATCAACCAAGTGGTCAAGGTTGTGCAACCTACTGTCTGGGATAACAGACATGCAGTAAATTCTGTCTGTGTTTGTATTTCACGTCTTACTCATTCGGAGCACGCTGCAGAGCTGTGCATGGGTAAGGTGGAAAAACTGAGACTGATCAAATTAAATCAAATTAACCCATGTTTTGTGTGTAGGAGTGTGGAACACCACTCCCAAACGTCGGTCAGTGACATGCGGCTCAGTCACGACACTGTGCCTGGGAATGTGTCCTGAAACGACAGCAGCGCTGCTCGGACATTCAGAGGACGAGAGGTGCAGCTTTCTGTCAGAGACTGAGGAGGAACGGAAAAGTGCAAGTGAAGCTGTTTTGACGTGGGGTTACTGGTCGACAAGTCCTGATGAGCAAACACTCAGCTTTGCATATTTTGTTTGTATGAGTGAGGTTGTGCATTTCTTTGCATACTGTCTGACAGCCCTTCAGTTTGGGAAGGAGTTGAAAGGAGTTGCTAGTTCAGGCTGTTTATTATCCTCCCAGATTAAAACGCTGTAAAACGGAAACATATAAAAGAAAAGATATAAATCAACCATAATAGAATTGACAGCACATTTCAATTTCTACAACAGTACAATTTATTATCTTGAGTTTATCTGAGGACATCGCACATGTTAGTAAAAGCTAAGACTGCAGTCAGTCTGGTTACTGGAGATCCTGACAGTTGCAAACCAAGCATTATCTTATCTGCACGGCCTCATACCTGCAGAATCAAATGCATGGAGTATAATAATCTACTTGAAGTGTAAAACCATTGTGTATGCTCCGGTTTTATCACAATCTTATCTTGATACTGAGCGCCTTGGCTCACCACAGCACTCAAGAAGAACTGGAATCCTGACAGAAGGTGACACCAGCACTCAACACAAGCCCACATCCGATAACCATCGCCGTGCCTTAAACCAGATGTTTGAAACAAGTGCCCAGACTCTTTATTCCACCATTTCTTTTTGTTGTTGAGCTGCTCGCTCACACATGTCGTTTCCTTTGGCAGCACCGCTGGGCCATTTTGACTCTGGGCTCGACAGTCATATTAAACACGGCTCGTGATAAACACAGCTGTTGCAGAGGAGGAGAAATGGAATGTGTTCAAATCCTTTAGAGCTGTGACCCTCCTCTTTTGCTTGCAACTTTTCCATGACGTTACTCTAGACGTTCTGTCAGCCTGGACAAGAAGCCAAGCTCAGGCAAAATGACTCAGGAGGAGCAGTTCTCCAAAAATCAGACTTTCTACAGTAGGCTGCTTTTCCATTTCCAGAATAATGCAGCTTTGCAAACCAGCATTGTGTGAGAGTGACAAGAGAATGAGGAAATCAAGCCTGGTGCAGTGGGTGCCCTCCTGATGTTCGCTTCCTTTTCTGAGTGAATGATGATCATATGCTATGACTGTCAGTAGCGTGAAATGGAGTAAAGGAATTGTGAAGTAAGAATGTTTTTTATGTTTAGTATGCCAAAAAGAGGAATAACAGAACAACAAACAGGACAAAACATACAATAAACATCCACAACTGCATGTTAGATTATAGTGTAGAAGAAACGCTCTGAGATTATGGTACCTCTGTACATGATTAGCACCCACAGCTAGTGAATCATCAGCCTGCTAAAAACGATGCTTGCATGAATTATAGCCTTGCTTTTCTGTCAGACTCGTTACTTTCAGATAGAGGTTAGTTACGATTGTGGGATCAAGAACATATTTTACATTAAACTAATGTAACACTTCATACGTTACAGCAGCAGTCTGTGCAAATCCATTCCTGTATTTTCTGCCTGGACATACACTGGATTTTAACCTCACATTAAACAAGCTTAAGTAGATATTTGGAGATGTTATAAAGAGGAAATGAGCTGTGAGGTTGTTTTTAGAAGGATTTTTGTTTAACTATATCCATGCAACGACACCAGACAACGGAGGTTGAACTTTAAAACCAAACAGGAGCCTAACTCAGGCTGACCTTTTCATAAAAGCATTCAAAATGTTCACAGTAAATTATATCTGACATCTGGAGGCAAAAGACAGTGATGCACATCTAATTACTTCCTGTCCGCAGACAGAGGCAGACAGATGAGCTACAGTACAGAAAAACTATTATCAATCCACTCATGTTAAATAATTCTTCTAAATCTGAAATAAACTGAGCAGCATGCAGTCGGTTTTATACAGCACCAAGATTATTTACATCTACAGAGTAAGAGAGGTTGTCACACTAAACTCAGTAACCCTCATTAGGAATCCAGCATCTGATAAGATGTGGTAGCATGCAGAGGGACTGGACGGAAGACTAAAATGTTCCATCGTTCCCACTGTTGAACACAGAGAAACAATAACTTCCTGCAGGGCGGTCAAAGAGCTGCCTGTGTCCCAGAGGTTGTGTTGTGTTGTGTGTGCGTGGAAAGAAAACATGGCCTCAGTCTACTGCATCTCCTGCTGCAGCCTGCTCTCAGCCGAGCCCGACGAAAAGCTTTACTGAATATTTGTGATACTTGTGGTGGACCCTGGTTTGGCAGCATCACATGAAGAATTTGTATATTTGTTTAAAAAAAAGACAAGAAAAGAGGTAACCAGCCTGTCTATATGGAGAACAGAAAGGCAAACTTCCTTTCTGTACCTGTTAATTATCTGTGGGGAAATCCTGCAGCGTATACATCACATACCTGCAGATAGTTATAAAAATAATGTTATAAAAAAAGGAATCAATGCAAATATTAATCTGACACAGCAGGTCGATTTCCTCTGTGTCCATAAAAAGGGACACTTTGACATTATTCAAATTATTAATCCACAGAGATTCGTTAAGGGATTAATTTGGCTGTAGAGCTTCACAAAGTCAGATCCAGTTGGATCCAAAACCAGAACCATCTATCATCCCTATACACGATACCACAGCTATACGTCAAATGTGTCAACTGTGCAAATTTCCCTGGTGCCCAGTGTGATTTAAGTTAAATTTGGTTTGAAGTTTAGGATCTGAAACAGTTTAGGATGGCAAACAAAAACAAAACTTAAACACCACAGCATTTCAGTTAATACTCCTACATTAAGTGTACGTCAAGTGGTTTCTTTTGTCTCACTAAATTAAAACAGTGTGATGACACAGTGCTTTATTAATTCATTCTGCAGGCGTTGGGCTAGACAGCGTGCAGCACCTCCCAAAGCCTGGGAAGAAATACAGAATATGACCATGCCACTTTAAATGAGGGCTCTGACAGCAGAACAATGTCATCAAAAACCACTCGACTTAATTACACAGTGGGCTGTGGGATAAGATTACTGTTTGGTCATAGGCTCAGACTGGGAGCGCGTTTCTTTTTTTGTGTTTGAGCAACAACAAACCGAAGCTGCTCGCATTTTGCTTTGCATTCAAACTCAGTCCAAGGTCACAATGTGCTAAAATGAAGGGCTGGATTGTTTGAGCTTTAAATATATGGAAGTATCCAGTATAGGCGTACAGGCACATACACACACTTATTTGTAACTGCAGGGGATGGGACTGGTGGAGACATTCCTGCCCATTTGTGGTCAACTATCATCTCAGCCTCCCAAACACTTCAAATGCACATCAGCAAAGCCGTCCCAGCCAGACAGAAACTGCCAAAAGAGTGATGGAAAGAGAAGTGAAGCTTTCACGACAGTAAGAAAAAACCTCAAAAGCAACGAGCACAGAAAGCCTCTAACTAAGTCTTGTGAAACTTCTTTAGTGACAGCGGCTACTGTTAAGCAATTAGACTGCTGGTCAGGCATTCACTTTTTTTTCCACTGAAAATTATGAGCAGTTATGAAAGTTTAGTTCAGTAGAAGACACTCTGAAAGTTTAAACGCCATCTGTCTGGCATGGGAAACGGTTATTAATCCTCCTTCAGGCTGAAAAGCATACTGCTCTGAAAGGAGGAGAGAGAAACACACACAGAGGCTCCTATGTCAGTCTCAGAGCTCTTGAAGCTTTAATAGCCAGGAAGGAAAATAAGCAAACTCGATGGAGGGGCAGTGCTAATAAATGTCAGGGAATTTGAGGCACTAAATGCTTAAGACAGTACTTGAGATTAGGATGGTCAAGAAGCACCTGAACGTTAAAGCGACATATAGCAAATGAATTACAAGAACCTGAGTTGAATCATCAGAGATTAAAGAAGTCCAGTGATTGTTTCATTTATAGATCCAGAGCAACAACAGGCTGATTATTCTGTTCATGTGCAGCAGCCCAGTGGCTTGGCTTTTGTTTTTAGGCCTAACTAGCACTAATGTCCTCCTGAAGTAAAGTCTCTTGGCTCCCTGCACACATGCATAAAATAAAACAATTTTCTTCTACATCTTGGAGCTTCTGTGATGTTTATATTCTACCAGACTCCATTTGTCCCCTTATAAAAGGTGGTTCTGAGTCATACCACCCTGTATTTGTACGTTTGTCTTACTGTCAGTGTCAAACAGCTAAAAAATGTGTGCTGTTAAAATGTGCAGGCCAAGACAAGCTCTCTGTTGCCAAGCTGCTCATCAACTGAAATAAACAACCGATATCTGCTCTGTGTGAGGCTGGGAGGTAAAAGTGTGTCAGTAAAAGAAGGATAGTGCCCGCTTTAAAATAACCAGCCTGCAGAACCCACTAAAACTACAACAGCGGGACAGTCACACCACACACAATGACGGGTATCAGCAGCTCTGACGTATGATTTTTACCTGAATAATATCACATACTTGACAGACAACAGTCATTACCAGCCATGAAAACAGTGTTTACTTCTAGATTCGCTGCCACATCCACTGCCACAGTAAACAGAAGCCCATAAAAAGAAAGAAGGGGAACCTGGAGACACAATGATCATCTCTGTTACCCGAGTTTCATAATGCTGAGCTGAAAACTGTCCAGAGCTGAGTAAAATAATAATGCTGGAAGACTTCAAACTAAGTTTGAATAAATGTGTTGGCATGAAGTTAAAAAAGAGGAAGCACATCAGCTTGTAACTATTTAATGTTGTTTTGTTTTAGTTTTATACCATTTAAAGTTTCTCTCTTATAAATGTGGTTGAAGCCACTTGTGATACGAGTGTGTATTCAGGGATTTACCCTTGATTTTGTGCTGTGTGAGAGAAGAAATAAGTCAGCCTCTTTAATAAACTCTTTAGTCCCACCACACCTGCCAACATGTTTTGTCTGTTAAACCAGAACAATTGGGTTGAAAACTTCTTTTTACTGTTTCATGAGAAGATTTTATAGGATCTCAACTAACTTCGTTGGAGCAAAGTTGTCAATGTGATAATCATAATAAGATTAGAACCAAACGGTGAACTGATGCCAAAACGCTCCTTAAAACTTAAGGGACCTACAGAGTTGGGTGATAATTATCTATAAGTTTATCCCTTTTACCTTTAAACACAGACACTACATTCACAGTTTAAGTGAATGAAACTGGTGAAACCACGGGTAATAATCCACAGATTATTCCCCAGATTAATAGGTCTCCACCTCCTTGAAACCCTCTGTCTATAGAAAGTTGACTTCCGCAGCTCTCCCTTATTTGTTTTTTCATCAGCGCCCTACTTCAACACACTGACAGCACCACATGCATCTATCACTGAGCAGGCAGCTGTGATTTTCTTCCATCCCACTGAAACAATTACAGTCAGCTGTTTAGCTCTGAGGATCTAAAGCCTGTGGTTGAAGCAGTAACCTCTTGGGGTTCTTAATGCTGTGGAAACACCCACGAGGTTGAACTGGCCAAAAGCCTACAGGACTCCACACGGAGCCTCGAAAACAGCCGCCGATCCCCTATCTTCATCAGGTAGACACACAAAGTGATTTTTACCATGAGGCTCGAGTCTAGACTTTGGCAAACTAGCCAAAGACCTTGAATCACATCACATATGCAGTACAAAGAAATATATGGAGGTTTCTTAGTAACGCTGAGTCAGCACGCTGTGATGTTTAGGGTGTAGCTTTGTATCTGCAATATTTCACCAGAGAGAGAGAGAGAAGGTCTTTGTCTGCAGTCAAGTTCAGTCAAGTCTCAGAGAGCAGAGGTGAGGGATGAGTCACTCTGTGGTTTCTTTTCCCTCAGGAGCTGAGGAGTGTTAGCTGGCCACATTAGGGTTAGAGGTGCTGCTCAGGTTTCTTTGTCAAGTTGGGACACATGAACTAAAAATTGCATCTCCAAACATGCCATTTCATTAAATGGAATGGAAATATGTGCACAGACGATTCATTAAATTGTTCTCAATAATACTTTAAACTGTCAAAATCAGACACAGCCTCCATTTTCTTACACAACTTGTGATAAAATATTCTAATGTGAGATTTCTGTCGTACTTTATATCTCACCTCTTCTCTATCAGATTCTATCGAGCTTGTTCGCTGTTATACGGTACACAAGGGAAGAGCAATTGAAAAGCAGCTAGTAACAGGTAATCATTAACAGCCTTCACTGCTCCAGGATTAGACCTCTTGTCAGGGCTGCACGGGTGTGTCCAAACTGTGCACGATTCATCAAGTAGCTCGCTGCGTTTTGCTGCACCTGATTGAGCAGGATAGTTTGAACATTAATCATTCCTATTTGTACATAGCGCAACACACCTTGACATAGCTTTAAATTTAGATTATGAACAGTACAAAACAAATACTGAGAACTTTAATATGTAAAGCCCTTGTTTTCCTACAGTATATTCTACTTATCTGGTTTTGGTTGAGATTTGCTGATTGTCTGGGAGGCTGCACGCCAAATGTTAACACAAACCAGACTCACTAATTGCTGCACGTTCAAATAATGACACATAAAACACTAAAGAGAACCACAGGCACCAAATCCAGCACATTTTACAGACTCTGTCCTGCATGGGGAGATGTCCCCAGCCAGTTCCCACCAGTAATTTCAAGACACTTATTGGTTATTGGTCAAGCATAAAACTAGATACTCATTAATTATCAGAAGATGTCATTTCAGGACAAACAATGCAGAACAAATCTCCTAAGAACATTTTCATTTCGCCTTGCTTAGCTGACTGATTTGAAGTGCAGCTAACGAAGCCTGATCAGTTCATTTAGGGTTTCCTTGTACTGACAGCAGCCCGGAGCTGAAGCACATATTTTCTTAATGCTGACAGTGAGATTCAGGAGCATTTCCTGTGTTTCGACATGTCTTCGGCTGAACTAGGATAACAACTAGAACCTCTCCATTTCACCTGTTGTGTTTTTTTAAATGTTCTCTGTTCAATTTAACAGAGTCACTGTTCCAGCAATGGTAGGTACAAACATGAATAAACACACATTCCCAGTTAACCTATAAGGAGACACATGCACATGCAGCACACTCACTGAATGCAGCTCTGGGACAGCACTTTTATTTATGGGGTAAAACTGGTTTTGTGCAAGTCTGGAAAACAGAACCGTGCTATTTCTGGAGGCTGCTGAGTGCTTAGATCATTATTTAGAACAAGCTGCAGAGTCCGTGGTGGAGATATGGGTCAGGGGGGCAGGAGGACGAGAGAGTCAAGACTCACTGAAGCCTTATTTAAAACAGACAGGAACGCCCGAGCAACACAAAATCCGAAAGCTGGTGCTGATAGAAATATGTGTTAAGGATTTCTCAGCTGATATGCTTCATGTAAACAGAACGTTTTGGAGACAACTCTTTAAATTTACATGTGTGTCCTGCAGGTTCTGTCTGAATATTTTTGGACTTTTGTACTAATGCTGATCTATCTGGATTAAGACAGTGATGAAATATTTTTATGTATCAGTCGGTAAGATAGCTATTAGCGACAAAGTCAGAGAGGCCAGACTGAGGTGGTTTGGACATGTTCAGAGGAGGGATAGTGAGTATATTGGTAGAAGGATGTTGGAGATGGAGCTGCCAGGCAGGAGGACAAGAGGACGACCAAAGAGGAGATATATGGATGTTATAACAGAGGACATGAGGTTGGCTAGTGTTAGGGTAGAAGATGCCCATGATAGAGTTAGGTGGAGAAGGATGATTCGCTGTGGCGACCCCTGATGGGAAAAGCCCAAAGAGAAGAAGAAGTCGGTAAGATAGCTTGTGACGTGGGTTTCAACTAATGGGAAACACATTAGACACAAACAAATACAAATGAGTGAATCAGCACACAAACACTCACATGAGTCAGGTCATTCACTGCTACATTTAAATAAATAAATCCTGATTGTTTCCGAAAAGCACATCTGGCTGCACGTTCTTCACCTTAAGCTGCTCCTCAGAGAGTCTCAGGACTCCGCAGATACAGATATAAACACAAAGACAGATCAAGACAGATGGCTGTGTAGACGTACCCAGTATAAGATTACTGGGACATTCAGAGACAGACAGTCGTCCAACACAGGTCATCTGACCCCAGATAGAGAACATCCAAGCTTCCTGCCAAACAGAGCTCACAGACAAGGTCTAGACTCAATATCTTAATATTTACAAGTGACACTAATTTGGATATGGGTAATTACCAATGGGGATATCAAGGATCAAGGAGGCAGAAGCATTACATATTTATTTTCCATAGATAATGCTCATTAAACACTAGATGAGACTGGTAAACAAAGTTTCCATGTGTTAAATGTCCAACAACAAAGCAGCTGTATACGCACAGGAAAGAAAACAATCAAACACGTATTTTATTTAAATTAGGAGCTCTATATAACCACACATTTGATTCCAGCACTGAGATGTGGAAAGTCTTCAGTACTTAAACCCAATGGAGTCCAAAAAAGCCCTGGACCTCTGAGTTACTGAACAGCTCTGACCAGGTCATAACAATAAAACAAGAATCTTGTGATGACTTGTGTCTTTCATAAAACACCAGAGGGTTTCTAGACTGTCCTGTCAGATTTGTTTTGGTGTTCTCAAGCGTAATGCTACAAGTCTACAGTTCTTTGACTGACAGTCTCAGATTTGGTTCAGGACTCTGCAGATTTATGTGATCTGGATCTGGAATGTAAACTTTATATAAACGTACAAACACAAATGGTTCAGTGACTTCTTCGGTTGCATTATAACAAAAACCAGCAGTAATCTAATCTATTCATCTTCTAACAAAAAAGTTTACTTGACGTGCCAAAGACATCTCTCAGCACTCGTAAGCATGACAACAACAAGTTAGAATAAGTTGCATGAGAGCGAGACAAACACTCTGCTGTTGCAGAGAGGTTTATTTTGTCATATATCACTGAGAAGAAGAAAAAAACAAAACAAGTAAATAGAAACTGTTTTTTTCCCAGTTTTGCAGAAATGCTGCTGCTACACCAGCGCACTGAAGAACTGTGTGTTCTGGTGGTTTTGGTTAATCCTGCAGGCTCGTGTCACCACAATGCATCCCCCATTTTTACAGTAAGCCTGCCTAGCAGGTGTCAGCCACAGCTGGGTGTGGAGTGCTGCCTGCCTCTGTCTCTGTGTCCACACATTAAACTCCAGAGCTGGACTCTTAATGTTCAGTGCTGAAGCACTTTGATTTACCAAGACATCGTGAATAAAATTAAATAAGTGGTTCCAATGTTTAGTTAAATAAAAGCAAAGTAGTTTGACAGACAAAACTATATCTAATCCAGGTCCTCAGTGTTGTCCACAAGCTCCAAAAACTAGAAAGTAGACCTTTAGTTGGAACTAAACCTCTATTCTGAGGGTAATGAGTAAACTAAACAAAGCTTTTAATCTAATACAAATTCTGCTAAAATCACACTAAGCCAACAGATCCATCTCTGTGGCAACATAAAACCTATTTAAATATAATAAAACCTTCTAAATGTCCATTTAATCATCTCACGCCATTTAGCTTAATACAGAAAGAGATTTCAAATAATAATAATTAAAGAAAAGAAGAGACATCAAAGACAAAGACAGGTTGCCAGTCCAGTATCCCCTAAAAATAGCTATACACACAACAGTATTTTACTATATGCACAGTGATAAAGTAGTGATATCAGTGTAACTGCACACGAGCTCATACTACAAAGGCAAGTTCAACAACGCAAACTAAACCTGATCTCTCACTGTGACCCTGGTGCAGCCTCCTACATGTTTAGACTTGACACAATCACAGACTGAGAGCTACACCTCAGTGAGCTCCATGGGAAAAAACACTTTCAGACATTCAATGAGATTTAAAAAGAAAAAGAAATACTGAGAATGTTGTGCCAGCTGATTTCCTCTTTAATAAAACCTCCAGACTTTCCCAGGCATAAGACTGCAAATGAGCAGCTCTCAGTGGAGGATCGCCAATCCAGGTGGAGCACAACAGCATTTACGAGATATCTGTGCTGGCTAAGGGGCTCCGAATAGACCTTAATATAATTTCCTCTGGGTTTTTAGAAACCTGCAGGCACAGAGTCACTATTACAGCATGTCTTGCACAGTGCACTACACAATAATTAACAGACAGATCCAGAGGAGTGAGGGGAGGAAAGTGTTGAGGAGGCGTACAGTTTGGTATCATTAGGAACTCATTATGGCTGCACATTGGGAAACCACACAGGGAAAGGAGGAGAAGAGACACAGAAGGTAGCGGTCTGTTAAGATTTAATGACTGCTTATGGATGATCGGTACAAACAAACGGCTATTCGGCATCTGAGCATTCAGTGTGTCCAGCCTTGCCGCTGACTAAACGAAAGACTTCTGTTTCTACTGGGGATAGATAAATAGAGGCAGGCATTGTGTTAGGGGATTGCGCCAAAGCTGGCCCCACTGTCACAAAGCGCTCTCTGTGGTTTCACAGGAACAGCCATTGGCTTGGGGATGAGCCAGTGGGCCCTCCTCCAGCCAAGAGGTCTCGCACCAGAAAGCAGAGTCTTGGACCCGATGTTCTGGGAACACAACAGCTTTGGCCTTTTGGGTAGAGCTGAGCAGACTCACTGAGCCAAACCTGCCTTTTCACACTAACTCTCAGCATTCTCTGGGCAGTAACACAGACAGCCCTCAGCTCATTCCATTATAATGTCAGCACATGTATCACCGATTAACAGAGCATATTCATGCTCGGCATGGCAACGAGGTAACTGAGTGCTTCACTTCAAAGTGTTGACAGCAGTATATCATCTGCGTGTTGTTAGTTTTTAATCTGTGATGCTTCCCTTAAGCTAAATCTGTCTTATTCTAGACTTCTACAAAACAAAACACAAGCTGAACATGTGAACAACTGCTTTTGCAGCTGCTCCTCTGAGCTTCTTTTGGGAGCCAAGCCAGCAGCCCTGTAGGTGACTGTTTTAACTCATTCAGAAAATAATATCGGGATTTGTTGGAGAGTCAGGACGGGGCTAAACCACAGAGACACACCCAGAGCAGGTATGGGACATGACTCAACATCATTGGACATAATATTTAATTAAAACCCACAACAAGCCGCAGATCTAAAGGGTTCACAGAGTGTTTGATGTTAGCTTGTGTTCTCATTTAGTTCAATGCCGAGGGGGGGTGTAGTCTGAACCACAAGTACAGCAGCTCAATGGGGTGAACTACGGTCATTCTCTTGTACAGCTCAGACCAGCGCAGCCTCAGTGGAACAATAAAGTAGACCATCTGTGGATTACATTCCTACCTGAGCAGAGGATGCCTTTGTGTCGGGCACAGGAGAAGTCGTCACACTCGCAGAAGGTGCCGTAGATCTTGCCAAACTCGGACTCATAACACAGACACTGGTTGCAGCTGCACTCTCCTCGCCCGCTGCAGATCTGCTTTCCCTCGGCCTCCCTGCAGTGGCTGAGGTACATGGTGCTGGCCTCACCTTCCTGGCACTCACACCGGGCCCCCAGGTAGCCGGGCTCACAGTGACAAGTCCCACAGTTATAAGTACCTGCAAAAGCAAGGATTTAAAACTTTATGACCTGACAACATGTTAATTTATTCTGCAGGATTATTCAGCTATCAAACTCTGTTTCTAGCCCCTGGGATCATTTCAAGCTTTAAAGACATTCAGTAATTCCTGAATCTGAAATGTTTCCAGTGTTACACACTCACACACACACATAGTTGTTTTGTCTATCCAAGTCAGTTAATTCAGGCACTCACTACATCTAAAAGGAGAAATGAAAAAATAGGATAATAACCGATTTAACATATTCAGATATCTAACTCAAATGGTTAGAGTATCACAACAACAACCTTCTCTATAATCATACCGAAGAAAGACACCAAATTAAGAGGGCAAAAGTAGGAGTTTTCCTTGGTTAAAGGCAAAATACCAGGTCTGACATCACTGATTGAGATGTTCAACTTGTGGGAAAGTTTCAAACCCACAGGAGGCCATTTCTGTCCTATGTGATTTGCAATACATGTACAAACACACACACTGGTCACCAATCAAACATCAGTCACTGCAAACCTAGTGAGAAGGTTCACTTAGATGTTCTCTGTTATGTTTTAAGAGTTTCTAAGATCATACTAATAATAGAAGGTGAAGAGAGACATGATGTGTACCTGATAATTAAATTCAAACTAGTGGAAAATTGTGTTTCTAGGTGAAGTACCTATAGAGCTGCAGATGCTGCTGTTGATTTGTGCTTTCTGGCTGCAGCTACAGTCACATTGATAATTCACAGCCACCTCCAGACGGTCTTTGAACCCCACTGGCTTGATGGTGAAGCTCTGGTCGGTGCCACGTGGAGGACAACTCCTCGCCTCCACACTCACGTTGAAGGAAACCTGGGTGATGCAATTAGAAAGTAAATGTACAAATACTGGTGGAAAATCCAGTTTGTTCACAGAGAGTTCACGTCAGGGTCAGATGGTATGTTTTTTGTTACAGTAGCAGCATCTGGTGACTGGTGATTGATGCCACCCAACATCTTACAATCACTGTACAGATGTTTAGAGATGAACTACACACGACCCAGATTTATGTTTACACCACAGAGCCTATTTCACTTTAAGATAAATTTACAGTTAACAGCCGACGTGTCTTTGCCTGCTCTGAAAGTGGGACATCACATAAGACCTACACCCATTTGATTACACTGAGGAAGGAAGTCCTGACAAGAAGAGAAACCCAACCCCAGCTCTGTTTCTGTTCCAACATGAGCACATGGTCTTTTCATCATCATGTTCACTCAGTCACGGCAATTATTCTGAACATTGTCTGTCTGATGTAGAGTCCAGAGTATTTTCTTTTTATTGTGCTCTGACATGGTTACATAATTGGATGCTAATACAATCTTCAACTTAACACTGTGCTGTATTAGAGCTCAGTAAATAAAGTGGACTGGATGTTTTTACTGTCCATTATTTAAAACATGCTACCATACAGGAACGTGCGACACGTGCATGCACTCAAACTGCATCTCCACTCGAGAGCGGGAAGATTAACAACTTAATGAGGGTAAAAATGTAATTTACTTTAAATGTGAGTCACAAGGTCAGTTCACCCAATCACGTAGCCTGTTAGGACAACTAGACACAGTTATGTGGAGGGAGTAGGTGGCAGTGTAGGTGTGTCCTGCTGGACAAGAGTAGGGGGTTAAGGCTTCTAAAACCATGTGTTTCAGAAAGGTCCATAATTCTTGTGTCTTCATTCCAAAACCATCTAAATCTGAGAGCTCATAGACCCAGACTGTCTGACTAGAGGTTTGGTGCTACCTACAACTAATCTGCTGATCATTGGGACAATCCTTGAGGAGGTTCTCCTCTGTTGTTTAGAGGACAATACTAGGCGGGAAGATAAACAAAGACTTTCACAAAGATCTAATTCTTTGCAGACCAAGAAATGGAAATCATGGAAAATCATTGTGGAATCTCTCATGACCGAAATTTAATTATCTGAGAGAAAACACGGAGAGAAAGTCAAACAAAACAACACATAAACTAATTTAAATGCTTCTGGTTTGTTTGGACTAAAATTCCTTTAGAAAAATGCTTGTGGTATGTTAATGCAGCCTTGGCTTCATTCATATGTATGAGCCTATTCAGCAGTCATACAGAGTTTTGGGGAGAGAGTGCTACAGTGAAAAGGATGCCAGTTTCACTATATACACTCCAGCTGGCATTTCTCTTCTTGCCAGTTTTTTTCTTTCATCGCTTGCAGTTTCACAGGCCTCCTCCTGCTTACTTTTGTGTGAGGTCATTGAAATGCAGCATCAGACTCGATGGCAGCCTCACACAGGCACAGTGACTGACACCTGGGCTGCACACTGGGCCATATCCTCAGTAAAGACTGGGAAGCTTGGCATCCAGCAGACTGAGCTGCTACCCTCCATCTCCTTTCACTGCCGAGGATAAAAGACGTGAGCGAGACCCCCTGACCTTTCATTCACTGGTGTTATTGTTCCTCAGTCACCCTCAGCTCCTCCACAAACTATTTCCATCCCAAGACTGTCCCAGGAAAAGAAAGTGGCGGAGAGAAAAGCATGGAGGGGAATTGAGAACAAGATTGTCACTGTGCAGCATGTAAGAAACTCCCCCTAAGCAGCATTTTCAATAGATACAGGGTTTAATACATATCTTAATCGAGACCCGTGTAAAATATAAAGTGACCACTAGAGAGATGCCTGCGCAAAACTCAAAGTAATTAAGATGTACAATCTGACCTCTGGCTTTGTTCAGAGAGATGACAACTGAGAAAGCACTCCAACAGAGGTGAATGTGGCTCATGCTAGTGCAGCTGTGGCAGTTTTTAAATATTTTAAGATATAACTCCCTTGTACAAGACATACTCTCACCGCTCCTGTGTTCCCTCTGTCTCACTCTCCAGAGCAGCGGCCAGAAAAGCAACCTGAAGCTAAAACAGGAGCCACCATCACAGCTCATAAAGCCCACCCGGTCCTATTAAGCCTAATATACAGTAGGTGACTGGTATCACAGAACTTGTTGGGAAACTAGTCCAGCTATGAGCACATTTCACATGACAAAGAGGGCGTTCTTAATTACAAACTAACGACAGGCAACATCAAGAGATCGAGTGTGGAGTGGATTAATTAAGACAAGATAGGATGTGGGGACATGAAATTTATGGCAGCAGAAAGCTAAGAGGAGAAATTAAATTACACAAGTGGAACAATACGGTCCAGTTAGTCTGAACGCAGCCAAACGACGATGTGAGCGAGACATGAAGCTTTTACTAGTGATTGAATCCAGCTCAGAGTCAGAAGAGAAAATATTTCCTTAGGAAAGTACAGTCACTGCCAAAGGGGTTGTGTGCTGATAATGGGGTCTTTGTTCTTTTAGATACAGAAGTGAAGCATTATCTAGCAGCCAGAAGAGGATTTACAAATCAGCTAAATCAAGTATTAAGAAGGAGAGATCTACCTACAGGAAAAACAGGGGAACCGGTTCAGTTAAGAGAATACATGTTGACACAGATACACTCTGTAATGGAGACTTTCACTGTGGTAAATACTGTATGTCTGGTTACAGTGAAGGGCAATGATGAAATGGTGATTATGAAAATGAATTTGAGGAGAGCAGAGGGATAAGAGCTGGATGATAAAAAAATATCTGACTGAAGCTTTACATGTAATTATTTTTAAAATACACCAGAGCTAAAACCATTTAATGCACCTCAGATTATAGTGTGATCTGATTGGACTAGCTGTGACCACGTAATAAGGAGCCACTGGTTATTGGAGCTACTCTCAAAAACTGAATGTCAGAGAACTGCTTTGAAAAACCATTTTGTAGACATAGAAGATTTGATTAATTACAAAAAAAAAAAAACTAAAAGGTGACAATATCAGCTCTTTCAAATCTCTCTTTAAAACCACTGATATCGTTTTCATAACCCATAAAGTGGTGTAGGTGAAATCAACTGAAAACTCAAACTGCCAACAGGATGCATGAAACATTTATAATGTGAGGTGAGCTGGAGAGTGGGACTCACAGTGTCTCCTATCTTCAAGTCAGCACACTTCCTGAGGCCTGGCAGTGGTTTTCCATCCTGGCAGGTGGCGGTGAAGGAAAGGCTGATGTCCTCTGGGTGGTCCCATACTGTCAGCTCCACTTTAGAACGAATGTTCTGAGGATACACCAAGAGGACACAGTGTTTGTTCACAACATTTGCTTTTCTTCTTGCTCAGTAAAATAAAGGTCTCTCTGCAACAGTGCACACAGATTTTCAGCAGTTTGTGTTCACATAAACACTTTCTAATGTTCCGACACGGCAACCACATTAATATGCTTATTAATCTGTTTATATTAAATCCACCTCAGTCTATCGTTTCATGCCTGTAACTCTCATTAAGCAACAGAGTGAGAAAGAGCTAAACACAGGGAATGTATTGCTTTGGTCAGGCACATTTTCACAGTTAATCTTACCACAACCACAACTGCTGTGGATGCAGGTTGTATGTGTGTGCATTTGAAACACTGGAGCTGCTCACAATGCCAGCTGCATCTGGTTCTGTGCAACATGTGCAGACCAATCCCTGGATATTCATGCACATCTACTGCGACATAACTGTGCCAAGGATAAATCAGGATCGTACTTGGCGCACATGGGTAAACATGCCCTCATTTGCTCCCTTCATCTCTCACACACTTACACTTTTCTGACCCTGAACACAGCGAGCAGCAGCTTTGTGCCAACGTCAAACCCGAGTAAAAATGATGAAAACTTATCTAAGTAACGAAGCCGGAGTGGTGGATATAATGTGGCAGCTGGAATGTTAATAAGGCCGTGACTCAAAGCGTTTCATTCAAGCTCACTCCCACACACTGAGCATGTCAAGTCTGTGTTTGACACAAATTTCGGTTGCAGAGAATACGCAGCCATGGGCCAAAACTAAATGCAGTTCCTTCTGACTGAGGCATGGGAAATTCAGCACCACACAGGAAAACGTTTAGGGAGAGGTTGACTGCATGCAGTGCAGTCGCTAGCATTCAGAAAGGCTTCGGTTTACACAGTTGTAAGAACCATAAACATTAGAGTAGTGTGGTTTCACATGTCTTACTCTCAACTGAACTTTATGTGGTGATTATCATCAACAAATCTGTTCTTTATCAGCTTTCTCAATCTGAGTGGCAAAAACACTGACTCTGGTATTTGGTCAACCCAAGAAAAATATAGATTATTTGCAAATGATACAGAAATGTCAGCCCGAGTGCCGACCAGGACCAGAACAGAGAGAAAACATTAACAACTGTTTTAAAGTCATTACCCTGGCTGGCTGTCAGTTTCCATATTGGTATTAAAATTCTTGGATGTGTTTTTGAACCAGCGTGGCTTCTCATGTCCTCTCAGTCTTTTAGATTTTCCAAAGTGCAGAACAAAAACTTTTGGTGAGGCAGCTTTTCGTTTTTATTGCAACAGTCTGCCTGAAGGTCTGAGGGAGGCTGAACGTGCCAACTGAAAATCAACCACTTTGGTCTCACTTTGATGAAATTATTACTTTTCATCTTTTTTATATCAGTTCTGTCTCACTTGCTTGTCAATTATCTGAAAAGCACTTTAAATTCCATAGCCTGTAGGTAAGATGCTATACAAATACAGTTTGAGTGATTGAAACAGGGGAAAGTCAGAAAAATAAACACAAGCTTGTGTGGTAGCTTGTTGTGGTTCCTATACTGTTGATAGCTCATTTATTTGACACCTTGTGAAGGCAACAACTAATCATTTCTATGCAAATAAGAAGAAGAAGACGAAGAAGATGAAACAATAAAAAAACGAATATGCTTCAAAGTCAGCCGCTAAAACCACTTGAGCATACCATGCTGGCTCCCAGGATGAGAAACCCAGCTTGTATGCAGCAGGAGCCTCATTAACTGTCGCACTAGTGGGAAAACTAAAGAACTGCCTCCGTTTTCCTCCCACTCATCTTATCTGTCTTCTCAAATCCCTCTATGTCATCACTTGTCCTTCTGACAACGCACAAACAAGAAGACTGACCACATTTTGTCTACTTACATTGTAGGCTGCGATGATCAGCTGGATGACATTCTTAGAGTCCTGGTCCAGGATTTCTACTGTAGTTCCAGGTATGAGTGCGGTAAAATTCTTTGTATTGGAAGAAATGCGAGACAGCATTCACTGGTTAAATTCAGTACACAGGAACAGGAAATGTGGGTGATGTTGAAGGAAGTGAATGGTACCTTATAAATAACATACAGCCGTTTTGTCACTGCAAAGATAAGGAAGATGTTATTTTCAGCCAGTTTCTCCCCCAGAAGAGCCAGAGAGGGGTAGTCCTGTGCAGAGAGAGATGGCAGGTTGGATTATGGATACTGTTACACATACTGTCTATTGTACAGCTGTATAAATGATGTTAAATGCTGGATAACAGAACTTAAAGATCAGTTGACCTCTTGACCTCACTGCTGTTTGCATGTTTGACTTAAGGAGTAAAGGTTGAGATGTTTTGTTATTTTGGAGAAAATCTCATCTTTATCACATCGCAGTCTTTCTCATATCTTAAATAAGAGCCCGAGAGCACTTTGAGACGGGGTTATTTTATTTGGAGCCAGCAGAGTCCCTACTGAGATTTACTTGAGACAGAACATTGAAAAACAAATATCACTGTATAGATAAAAATCCAAATGTCTCGCTCAAAACCACAAATGTGGAACAACAAGTGCCACAAATAGACAGAGAAATCACCACAACTTGTTTAAGACATGCAATATGCATTTTCATTTACAACTGAACCTCTATGCTGCAGTTCATCTTTTGAAATTCTGATTTAGAGGAAAATAAACCACAAAAACAAGTGAAAAAAATTCCCATATAAATAGGAGCATTATCCCAGCCACATGATTTTAATATATTTTTTTATATCATTAGTGCTCTGGTATTTTCAGACACTGTGTGAACGTATTGTGACTCAAAGACTTTCTTTGTGTAATTCTACAAAGTGTAGTTACAAATCCAGTGGCTCCTGATTTGTGTTTAACTCATAACAGAGTCGGACTCTAAATGCAGCCTAAGATACTGCATCAAATATTTGTTCTACCTTTCTGTACCACTATCTTTGAGCTGCTTATTTACAAGTGAAAGTGTGAAAGTGTGTGTGCAATTCCTAATGCAGGCTGGTAAAAAGAATAAGCATGTGTTCGTACTCAGGTTACATATTTAAATAAGATTCTTTAAAAATGTCTCATTTTACTGCAGCTGAATTTACTCAAGTTTTTTTTTTTTTGGGGGGGGTGGTGGATGATGACAGGTTTAGTTAAGAGAGAAAGGCCCTCGGCTCAGCATGTCAGGCATATCTTCAAGTTATTCTTTGAGTAAACATTAAAAATTCCAACATCTATTCATGTGTTTTGCTGCTGAGTTTTACAGATCTGGCAGACGTTCATCTCCCATGCTGGGAACCACAAATTGGATATAACAGTTTGTGTAAGATAGGTTTCACATGTCAATATTGCTGAAATTTGCAGTGAAAGTGACCACAACATGTCTGAAGCAGACACTCATGGTCAAAGTTGTGATGTTTCAAACTTTCCTTTTTGTCCACTTTGCATTTATTACTATTTATTATTATTATTTATTTCATTATCACTTTACTTTGTTATGCTTCAGCATGTGCAGAGGGTAAAAGGTGGCGACATCTGCTTTGTATCATTTGTGGTTACTGATCTGCCAAACAGCCCTGCTTTCATTACGAGAGACAAATAACAAGAAGTGTGCTCCTCTTACCATCGTTGTGGAGGCGCTGTACTCGTTTTTGTCATTGAGGTGACACTGTCCATCATGGGGGTGGACAAGGCCTCCCAGTCTGCCGTCCAGAGCCAGGTGAGGCACATCATCTGTGGCAAACACCAGCAGGTGGTAGGCTTCCTTCCTCCAGCCTATTCGCTCCTGTTGAAGGGTACAGCAAATCAGGAAACACAAGATGCTTTTGGTGTGTTCATTGTTGTTACTATTTCTTTTTATCTATATGTGTCATGTACCAACGGCAGAAACAACTTATAGTACATATAGTATTTGTCATTTAACTAAAATCAAGTTAAATTAGGGATTTCTCCTCTCTACTGATCCAAACACTAATACAAAACAGTGAGAGTTTAACAGCAGACAGAGTTTTCTGCAGGAGGCCCAAACCTAAGCATTATCAACAGGAAACAACAGCACTAAAGAAGCATAACATTTCAGTCAGAGAGGAGGGAGGACTTTTGTAATTGTACATTACACAATGGAGTCGTGGATGCTCTTTTCGCAGGTCTGTTTAAAAAGGGGCTACAGCAGCTTTTAGTTAAAGAGAAAATACGCTGTGAGAGAAGATTGATCTCTAGGTGTGGGTCAGACTGATGGCTATTTCCTGTTATTGAGGTTAAAAAGGAAATGATTACTTTACAAGGAGTCAAACTGTTTATCTCAGGGACAAAGAATGTGTATTAAAAAGTCAGCCAGGAAAAAACTTTGAAAAAGTTCAACTCATGGCCAGAAGGATTTACATTATAAAAGATGTAACGTCAAATAATTGTCCATTTATTAACTTCATTTCTCTCCAAGAGAGGAAGCAGCTTTGTTTCTGTTCTTTCATATGTTAAAACGATTTTCGCTTTTAACTTGACCAACACTGAGTGAAACTAGATCAATCAGACCTTCGGACAGACCCAGCCCAGCCTGATAATCATTGAGTGTTTGAAATAGTGCAGCTCGAGTAAATTACAAGGCAGGAGCTACTTGGAGGGAGCCATTCTCTTCCTGTAGAAAACAATTATACTGGATGAGGGAAACTGGGATATGACTGGGCCTGTGAATGACTCGTCCTCATGTTTAACCAGCTGCACCAGACTGCACTTCCTGTCTTTACCCCCCGGTGCTTTTAATTAACAAGCGAATAGACCAGACGCTTAGCATGGACGTATCTCAGTAGCTGCACAGAGGCTTTACCCTCAATTTAGCAAAATGGGAACTGTTTCTAAATGCAGCCAAGTAGAATGTGTTCAAAAGGAGCATTTGTAGAATGTCAAAAGGACGATAAGTCAGACTAAAGAAGAGGGAATCAATGTAAACTTCAGTCAGAAAAGGAAGGAGGCATTTGTCACCTTACAAACAGCAGCCTGCAGGATGGCGTCAAATCCGCCCTCTGGTGCATCTCGGTTGCGAGATACCATCTGCTTCTGCACCTCCTCATTAAAACGGTCCACTTTGTCCGTCAGTGAGAGGATGTGGCGGAAACCGAAGGAGGGGACACAGTTGGGGAAAAGTTTGTACCTGTGCAGGGTGATAAGAAAAATCAGCACAGCACTCAAAGCAGCAAAAAGGTTTGGCCTTGTTTTACCATACACACATATGTATTCATAAAAAACATGTCGGCTTCATTTTAGTGTCTCTGCTTCAGTCCTGTAACCTTAAGACCCATTTGGTTTAAATGCAGGATGTTTTTTCAGCTTGAAGAAACAGAGTGACAAACAGCAGATGTGAGCTGGATTGCCATCTAAAGTCTATCTCTTTACTCTTCCCCTGCCTTGTTTGACTGTTGGATGACACACACACACACACACACACACACACACAAAGCCATAACCTAAATGGGAAGTGATGCGTGATAGTGGGCAGAGAGTTAGTGCAGCGTGTGCCAAAGCTTTTTGCCCTCTATTTATTATGCTTCCTTTCACTTTACCCACATCAACATCTGAAACGTGTGCGTGGGACCAGTGTCAGGAGCCATTTTGAAGAACTGACAGTTTATGCGTCCTGCCTTATCACACATGAAACATCTCTCATTCTTGCAACTGTGAGATGTTCAGCTACAACAGAAATAAATAAGCACAAAATTAAATGCAAAAGCCTCATAGAAAAGGTAAATCTCAATCCATCCAACAGCATCCACTACCCACCCATTGCATGGATTCTCCTGATACTTGGGTGCTGTGTAGGAGAACGGGGATATGTTTTTGTCCACAAAGGAACCAAAACCCAGCCTGAAGTTGCTGGTGAGCTTTCCCATCTCCTGGGCCAGCTTGGTGCCCAGATTACGGATAGTGTCCAGATCATCTTTCATGGAAAGAGAGAGGTCCATCAGGTAGTACAGATCGACAGGGTAGTCCTCCACCTGCCGCACCTGCAGACCGAACCACGTCTGGCCTCCTGGATGTGCGACAGGAAAGAATCAGCTGTTTACTCACACGAAACCTAGTTAAGGAATAAAACTTTGTAACTGGAAACAGAATGTTAACCTGGTCGCAGGCTGAGGGAGACCTTCTGAGGCATAATCTGAACCACATCATACTGGGTCGATTCAGAGCCTTTAGAACTCAGGGGCATGTTCTGCAGCACAGAGGTGCTGCTGGTGGGGTATTCAATGAACCGTGGATCGCAGCCCCTTTTCTGCAGGTTATGGCTAAAATCACACCGTGATGTCAGAGTCCTCCCCCTTCCAAAGTCCTGGAGGTTGAAAACCCTGCGTTACTCACTGTCGTAACTCACTCAAGTATTAAGGTTTCAGTGTAATTGCAACTGTAGCCAACAAAAACCATCTAATTTCTGTGAGGACTCAACATACACTCAGGCATTCAAACAACACTGCACCTGCACCAGTGTATCAACCCTGAAAATGCAGCAGGTAAGCTGTAGACCTACCTCTTGTGCGCACCAGGCGCAACTGGGGTGAATCAGGAGGCATTCTTCACAGGATGTAGAGCTGCCACCCGTACACACGTTCAGACCTGAGAAATGTGTCACACAAAGGGGCAGTTAGAGTTCTGAGTGTGAAATAGGACAAATATTATTAACGTCATTCTTCAGGAAACATACAATTAAGAAGCAGAAGATGAGAAACGTCTTTGTGACACTGTAAAAACACTAGTTGTGCACAGTGAAGCTGTAGTTTGTGGTGTTTTACTGCAGGGAATTAAATTGTAGGATGTTTCTACTAACCTGCCGCCTACAACCTGACACTGTGCCACCAATTACAAATTATAATATTCAGAGTGAGCATCACACACATTGGACAAGTGTTTATTTTTCTGATGAGTCAGTGTCTCTGTGGTGCACAATGATGGAAATGTCATGATTGTTGGTATAATACCGGTCTTTCCTTTGAAATGAAGGCCTTTAAGGGTGTGTGTGCCACATTCAAACACCACAGTCTCGTCCTCTATTAGACAGTTTCCTTCCTAGAGGAAGCTCTCCACTGTTAACTGTGCTGCAAACTGTCTGTAAACAATCGAAAGTGGAGTTTCTCTCGCCTCCATGTGTCATTTATTTACAGTAGTTCAGCGTGTGCGTGTGATCCACGGGACATCACCAGCTGGGTCACTGCGTGGTGTTGATGCACAAACACACTCATATCAGATAATAGACGATTTGCTGAAAAAGCAGACAAGCCTGCTTTGTCCTACCTCCGGCAGTGTGCAGACATGTTTCCAGAAGCGCGCAGCACAGAGCCGCTCTCCACATCCACGTCCCCGGGCTCCACATGGTGTCACTCGGCGTCCAACAAGGCTCAGAAACCAGATTCGTTCCTGTATTTGAGAGTAGACACTGATTTGCTACTTCCCCCCAGACCTCTCATTGGATTAAATCCTGTTGATCTGTGCAAACCTCAGTAGTTTGTTTAGACCAGGTCAGCTTCACTTAATAAAGGACCCAAGTGAGAAGAGAGACGGTTTCCCATTGTTTTCAAATATGCGGAAAACGAGCACCGAGCTCCGTCCTGTTCAACTGCTTCTTCAACTCGAGTCCGATGAGTTTCTCAGTCTGACGCCTCTGCAGCCTTCCACGTATCGACTACTTCATCCATACATGACAACAAGCCCAAAACTTCTCCGTCGACTTCAAGGCATTCTCGGTCCGCGGTGGTTCAAAAATGCGCAAAGACGCACCAAAAAGCCGAAGATCCAAACAGAATGAGCTCACACAGCTCCGACAGACACTCTCCAGCACAGATTGTTGTGTTCCCTGCTCGGGTTTCCAGGTTCGTGTCCCAGCTGGAATCTCCGCCCATTGCCCGAGTGAGGATTATCCGAACACTGCGCTCCACGTTGTGGATCCTCCAGCTGGTGCACAGCCCAGCGGAAACTAGTGGTGATTTTAAAAACACTATGTTGAGACACCGTCATCTACCTGTTTGTTTTACCAGCTGCAGGCTGTCGATCAGCAACACACAAATGTTACAGCACAGTCGTGACCTTTCTTTACTTCTAAACAATCCAAGTTCCATCCTCCCCCCAGTGGCTGGACAGTCACACATCCTGTTAGGGGTCATTTTAGACGAAGACAGCCCAGAGACAGACAGTGGCTCATGTTGAGCACAAAGCAGACAAGAAAACATTTACATTATTTTATTGACAAAAACAAAAGAATACAAACCAAGATATCCACTGACTTCAACCTCAAACACCATCGTAGAATAACTGTCATGGTACATTTGCTTTCTATTATCTCCGTTCAAAACAACAAGACACTGTGGGAGACTGTAACACAGCTTTAGAACTACTTTTAACCCTTAACCCTACGTTTAACTCAAACGTAAATAAAACCTTTGCTGTAATGTTAGTTTAGCAAATAACTTGCAACAAATCACTTAACGAAAACTCTCGAGCACCAACAACTGATGCCTCTTTACTGTGTGGCACTCACTGGCCTTGTCAGAAGTTCAGATGCCATCTCCCTGATGGTCCTGAGGGGCAGACTACTGAGGACGTCATGGTGCTTGGCCCTCAGCTCCACCAGAGCATCCACAATCTTCTGCCTCCCAACATCTGGGTGACGCTGTGTCAGCTCTGTCATCAGGGTATCGAAGCTGCCCATGGTGCCAAAGTGTTGGGGAACACAGGTTCCCTTTGCCGTGGGCAAGTTACAGACCGCCTGTTTGTTCTTGATGCTGGAGCCAAGACGTGGCTGAGCTGTCAACTAAAGACAGAAGAAGAACAGAAACTGAATGAAGTCGAGAACATAAAAAACATCTGGCTGTTTTCAATTAATATTGAAGGTTCCCAGGCCTATCTGAAGGACGGGCATATTTTAAAGAAGTGCTGTCTGCTGGTCACTGGTAGGTTTCAGTGCTGTCTGTGATTGTCCAAGAAGATACTCCTCTCTATAGCACCACTGAACAGTTGTGAGAGGATTAAGTGTTTCTGTAGGTCCAGAACTTCCATGAAGACGACCTCTCACCTTTCTTTCAGTGCTGCTGCAGTCGCCCTTCAGGGTTTGTGGTTTGGTTGCATCCTGTGAGGACTCAGACCCTCTGATGGAGGTGGAAGCCTGACTCTGGCTCCCACCAACAGCTCTGTGCATGTGCTCCACATGTGACGTATGGCCTTGTATATTGGAGCTGTTCAACTCTCTCCCTGCACCCTCTGCAGGTTGGGGTCCACTTGCCACAGAAAACCCAGCAAGTGAGATAATCAGCCATTACACAGACCTTAATGTAATTAAGTATAAATCCAACTGGTGTTTTCACATTAAAACGTGTTGCTACATCTGCATTTACAGTTGAAGTTAGCTGACAGCAGCTGAGTTTCAAGACAAACAAAGCTAAATGTTGGTGACTGTTGATGCAACATATTAATCTCATACAAGGACAACAGAGAATGTATGTGACAACAGAGCCGTGTCTCACCTCAAATCATTATCTGAAGCAGAGGTGCTGACATCAGAGCCATCACTTTTCTCAAGAGACAGCATGACATCACTCTGACAGGGAACAGGGCTTAGTTAATGTCTGTACCGCCCTCTGCTGGCTATTGCATGACAGTACAATAAAATAAGTTCAGGTTCAAAATATAAGATGATGCCAAACTGTTGTTTAAATGTCCACATATATTAGGTAAATACTTGAACACTCATCTTCAGGAGTGTTCAGTGGAGGACATGTATAAACTCACCTGTGTCACATTAAAGGTTGAGCTGGAGGAACTAAGTACAGACCTCTTAACATCGTTGTGGGCTGATCCTGCAGTTACAACAAATTCATCAGTGTGGATATCAATAAAAATTAATTGAAAATCTACACATTTCCATCTACAGTGTTTTACCAGTCTGATCTCTTGCAGTAACTTTCTGGCTCTGTTCCATCTCAGCAGCTGCTGCAGGTTCTGCTGGCTCTAGGTCTTCTTCAGCATCGTACCATGCCTCACTAGTGGAGAGCTCTTTGCATGCAGCTGTTGTCCAACCAAAAGAAAAAAAATAACGAAAAAATAATAATAATAATACAAGTACCAATCAACAGAAACAATATGAAATATAAAACATAGATTTCTGCTTACTTGTCTGACATTCTGCCAGCTTGTGAGCATCATGGTTAGCACCTCTGCCCTGGGGGACTAGAGTGACAGCTCTCCTCGCGTTGCTGCTCTCCTTAACTTGTTTGGTCTTTCTCTGAAATGAGCACAGCTGTTCAAACTGATGAGAACTTGGTGCCAACTAGGCTCTGTTAGCAGCAATAAATCTAAAACCAGCTGCACAAAGATTTATTAGTTGACACCTCAGTCTCTAAACATACCTGGCAGCCATTTTTGCTTTCATTATCAGGACACCCATTTTTATCACCTGATGAACTGTGTTTCTGCGGCTCCTGAGAGAACCTTTGGATTAGATAAGACAAAATTACAGTGTCTACAAAGTCAAATGAAACTTGATTACATCAGACAAACATACATGTATGGACGAACATACCGAGAAAGAGCACATCCATGCATGTTGGCAATGATCTAAATGGGGACAAGAGACGATTAGCTGCTGTTAGAATCTATGAAATCAGCAAAAGTTATAAACATTTGACATTATTGTGTTAATAGGCTGAGACTTACCTGTGCAGGGATGTAAGGTGCTGCCGTGGTTATCATCGCAGAGTCAACAGACAGAGGCTTAAGTTGCTCCAGTGGAACTCCTTCCAGTATCTTATCCCTTAGATCATTATAGTCAGACTTCAGTTTTTGCAGGACACTAAGAACGTTTGAAGGAGGGTCCTTTGGCCTTAGAGAGGTGACAACAATCAAAGTAAATGCTGGTTAACCTAACCAGTGAAAAGATTAAGCAGGATACTTTACTAAACAGGTTAACTGACCAGTACTGGCTCATGTCTCCGTCAGCAGTGCTATAGTAGAGTCTCCAGCAGTGCTGACTGCACATGCTGTACTGCAAGGTCAGGAGAGACAGCTCTGCTTGCTGAGCACGCTGGATACAATCACATTTGTTTCTTAATTTCCACTCTGAACTGAAAATAAATACATAATTAAAGACATAAGTTCTATAATTGAAAACAAACCTTTAATGTTTGACTGTCTGGATCTAAAATATGACCTCTGAATTTTCTCCTTTTCTTTCAGTTTCTCTTGAGCTGCTTTGAGTTTGAGAAATTCCTGAAATTGTAAAAAGTTGTTTTAAAGATTTTGCTGGACTAAAAATTAAGGACTTTTCTTTGGTTTTAACCTTACCGCAGCAAGATAGTCCAGATCTGTCATGTGGACCTCTGTAACGATGTGCTTGTCTGCTGATTTTTGATCATCGGTTTGGGTAAAAGCTGACACACACTGTGCCAGCTCAGTGCCAACCATGACATCACAGGTGGGAGTGTGGGGCACAGAGGATGTGCTCCTTTCATGAGTGTTCCTCCTAAAGACGGCCTTATCCAACTCCACAATCTCATTACTGGCTGCCAGAGCTTCACTTTTAGTTGTGGCTAGACCTGATTGTCCTTTCTCACCCTCGCTCGCTACACAAACAAGGATGCTCTTCTCTTCCTCCGCGATGCTACAGACGTTGGCACTCTGATCTTCTAAGCTTAAGTTAGCTTTATCAGTGTCCTCATTATCATAGACCTTATCATGTTGACCTTGTTCATTGGTGCCATTTTCCTCAACTAGGTCCAGAGGACAATTAAATTGTTCAAGCTCGACTGACTGGATCGTGCTCCTGTTGCTGTACTCTGTGCCATCCATCTGCATACTGTCAAAGCTGTAGTCCTCCAAAGAAGACTGATTTTTAACTGCTGACCATTCTGACCTGTAACATTAAATAGTGATGCTCATATCAACACCAACAAACTGAACATTAGTTTATTAACTCTGACCTTTATCAAGTTAAAGTTAATAATTCTAGTTAATCTATCTACTCTGAACTTTATCAAATGAAATGTAAATACATAATTTGTTTGTGTGATGCGTACTCACTGTAATGATCTGACTTCCCCATACGTGAAGTTAGCGGTCTGGTCCGGTGTCTGTGTCATTAACAACTGGCTTCTTTGCCCAGACTTTCCTTTCTGTCTGCATCTCTCCAGCTCCATGTCCAGAGAGAGACTCCCCAGTGTTGCTGGATCTTTGCACACAAACACACTAGTGCTGCTGGTCATCTGCTTTGATGGCCTTTCTTTGAGCTGCAACAGTAGTGAACCCTTATTCGTCTATTTGCTATGACAACTGTACATTTACTACAACTCACCAACAACCAATGTAAAATGTTTTACTGTTGAAATAATGAAAAAATTAAGGAAACTATTTATACCATCACCCCCTTTGGTTTCTGTTTGATGGGACTGTTGTGAGCTGTTTTGAAACTGTCCTGCAGATGGACTAGCTGTTTGGTATGGTAGATTTCCTCACATGGCTGTTTCTGCAACTCATTCCCTCTGTTGGTACAGTCTAACAAGCAGCAGCAGAAAAGTATATATGCATGCAGTATGTTAATTAGATCTGTTCATCCATCAATGCCAGCACTACCAGTGAGAAACTTAAATGCACCTATCTGGATTGTCCTGTAAAAGTTAGCAATTAAGTTAGTAAGAAAGTAAACAGAGTTGGTGTCTTACCACAACTGCTCATCTGTGTTCTGGGTGATACAGATCTGATTGATTGATCTGATCTGATTTAAAAAAAAATGTTTCAACAATAAGTTACAGTAAAATGATAAAGCCTTAACATATTTGATGTAGTGTGCTGCTAATTTACTGTACTACTTTGAGACATACATATGATTGTTGGACGTCATGGTTGGGTGAACAGCACTGTTACCTGGTTGTAAATGAAAATGGTGATTATAATCTATGCACATGTGTCAATAAAAGCCTATAGCACCTTAAGAGACTTACACTTAACATAAACGTGATGCTTGGACAGTTCTAAGGCAGGTCAAATCCTCCTTCATCTAAGACAGAAAAACATTTAGATTAAATAAGATTTAACAAAACAAACTCACACATCTGAACCTTATATTTCTGAACTGAACTGAACAAATGAAACACAATCAAACAGTGGCCTGAAAGCTGATGAGAAGGGTTGATTTCAGATTGAATCATACCTTGTATGATCTTTCTGTCTTTGGGAGACAAGCAAAGATACCAGTTTAGTAGTTTCGGGTCAGTTAATGAACGATCAGGATGAGCATCCACCAAATCAAACAAAGACCTGTAAAAGGAAAAACAACAACTAGTCAGCGTTTGTCTTCCATGCTGGATTTACAGGGATGTAATTAGAGGCGCAGCTGCATACCTGTCCAGAAAAAACCTCAGAAATCACAGTTAAACTAACTGTCCTGAGAAATCAAACAAGCTAATAGGACCTAACAGACATGTTGTTTTTTAATTAAAGTGCACTTACTTTGACTTGAGTTTCCAGTCACCGTGTTATAAGAACAGAGTTTCACCTGCGACGGCACCGCCACCCACACACGGTCATTAGCCAGGTATGAAGGCCAGCTCGTAGGGTAAAGTGAGGGGGAAGCACGGCTACAGTGTCTGGAACAAATAGGTCATGTGTTGATCAGACTTCAACAATAAAAACAAAAACAAGCAGTGTTAACACAACTTTATTACGACTATAATATAATATATCACTAACGTCCACGGTTAGCGCTAGCTAGCTAGCTGGATAGCTAACGTTACACAAATCTCAATCTCACAGCACAAAATAATGATAATATGATAATAAAAGTTATTTCTAAAAAAGAACTACCTGTTGTGTTGTCATTTTCAAAATAGAAGAAATATTAACACAATTAGAGGCCTTCAGTTGCAACTGGTGGCTACCTAAGTTAGCTAGTGCTAACTCCAGTAGCTCCAGCTACATGAACAGCTTTTAAAGGACCAGTCCGCACAAATCACTGCAGGCATCTGTACTAGACTGCGTCTGTTTGGGTGATTATCACTAAATGCTTATAACCGGTCTGATTTCCATCTTACTTTTATATTTTAACCTGGAAACTGCATTTTGTTTAGTGTATGTATATTTAAAAAGGTTAAATGAGGCTTAATGATAATCAAGACAGGAAGGTTGGCAATCCTGTAATCTAAAGTGACTGGGTTCATTTATTCAAGCACTGTACTTACAAGTTCTTTTTCCATTATAATCAACTACTAAATGATGTATTTTAATTGACTAAACACCTTGCAGTAGTTAAAATTAGTCTGAGAACTGTGTGTGTGGTTTTGCTGAATGCAGACTGTGCAGGATTATTCCGTATATTAAGCTTTCTCTGAAGGAAAGTCGGAGTTGGGATGAGGTTGGCACAGTTTCAGTCTTCAGTGGTCAACACCCCCGCGCAGCATTCAGGGATCCTGCTGTTGTGGTTCTCTCCCAACAGCCACAGGGAAGACAGTTATATAATTCTGATGTCAGCATGTTTTAAACCCATTTTCAATATAGTGACTGTTTTGCATTGTTGCCACCAGGACATACGCTATTCTTATCGCAATGTGAAAAGTGCTACATCTGAGTTTGTGCAGTTCATCACCTTTATTATACCGGTGGGGGAAATTCAATGTGCTGCTAAGAGTGAAAAATTACAGCAGCTTCAGTTCTTAACTCCCACACTACACCCACAATTTACATGAAAATAAAAAGGCAGAAAGAAAGCTGTGGCCTGTGAAGGACTGAGCTGCAACAGGGAACAGTTTGTCCAGTTATTACATGTTGTTTACAGTTCTTCTAATAGAATCTCAATTTGTTTATCTGCTGTCTGTGTCACAAAGTCCATATCACTCAAAGTGAAATCAACCAAATGATGAACATCTTTGTCAAAGGAGAGCTTAGATTAGGCTCATGAAATGATTTATTTAATTATACACTATAGACTTTCTGTGCACAATTGCAGTTACATTTATTGGAAAACAGTATGTTTTAACACATCCAATTCTAAAATTCAACTCCCACTTGCCTCATAACTGTGCTAAAGTACTTCAAGTATCAATTGAAACTGTTTTATTATTTTACTATTGTACTTGCTGATATCACAACAGCCTTAACTCAAGGTTAATTTAGTTCATTTAGCTCAAGGCCAACACTCAGCTTACAGTCTCAACATGAACATTACTCTTTTGGTTCCTCACTGGCATTGTTATCACTGTTTACACTTTTGAACATGTTTGTTCAAAGCAACTTTTTGCTCAAACATATGATACTTTGGCTGCTATTTTGGGTTTAATGTCTTTCCCTTCAACATCTTCAGTATGAGAACTGAAAAACTAACCCTACAGTTAATGGCCTACTCACTTATCCTATACAAATGAATACAGCATCATCCAAAACAAAACTGCCTTAAACCTTCCATAAAGGCACTATATGGTTTACAGCGCTGCTTCTAAGTGGGGTCCCTTCTAGCTTACTGGATGACAGCTGGATACCTACCATTAGTTAGGACAGTGAGCTACAGCTACGTTTAACTGTCATATAAACAACAATAAATGTAACTGTCAGCACAATGAAACACAATGAAAGCATCAAAAAGAAAAAAAAAAGGGAACAGCGGGGGCACAAAAACACAATTATAGTCTTTAACAAAAGACTTACTGTATGCAGGAGCTAATAGTTAATGATTCAAATCTGTGCAAATTATATATTTGATGATGCAAATACATTCAAATACAGGCTTGCAATGCATCGTCTTTATATTTGTACTGGTTTAAGTTTTGCATACAGATCAAGAGCTAGTCCAACCACACCATAATAAGTCTGCACTCTTCAAATGTGAATCGGCAGTTTTAGAGCAGGTTTTAGTCCAGATGTCCTGCAGTTGTTTCCAGAAGAGAGAGAGAGTAGCGTGGTTCTCTATAATGATACAAAGAGCTAAAAGGATTAGCACAGTGCCTGTCATGCTTGAGCAGGATTTTCCACAAACCTGGCAGCCTACAAAATGGTTGCATGAATGGCTAATGCATAAAGTTTACTAAATCATGAAGCTACTAGTTACAGCTTTGGTAAATGGTAATGTATTAAGAAACCGAAAGATGACAGATTTAAAGGTTGTAGTATGTAAAACCCAGACACAGGACACGCTGGTGCTCAGGTTCTAGTAGGAGAGGCGTGCATGCACTAGAGGGCAGCCACTGTTAACAGAAAAGAAATACTAATGCAGCCTGGCTCTCATCACCGTCGGAAATAAATAGTGACTTGTGGGTGGTGTGTGTGTGTGAGAGAGAGAAATCAGTTATGCAACAGAGGTTTAGGAACGAGGTTTCACCATGGTAATTAGCATTGTGTGAACACATTGTCTTGGCCAAAAAAAAAAAAAAAAGAAAAAGTGAAAATTTTATGCTGTTCTCTTCAGAGAAGCATGACCCACATTTCTCAGCAGTCGTAGGCAGAGCACAGAGCGGTTCACTCTCTCAAACTACAGCCGATGGAGGCTTTGATGTGTGAGTGCCTGCCATAGACTGAAGACTCACAGGTGAAACCACATTAAGCTCGAGCTGCCTCGTCTTGTATCTGGATCAATAATTTACTTGGAAGCAGCTAATGGTCATGTGGTGTAATGTATGTTTGAAGGAGGTTTGTCCACCTGTTCTCTCGCTCACAGTGAGGGTCATGTAGCAAGTGCACTGTAACGGTGTATATATGGATTTAAGGTGGTGTTCATGAGGCAGCCTTGTTGTGTCATGTGTGTGAAGTGTCCAACATGTGGACTTCGTGTCCATATCTTATTGTTAGGTCACTAAGTGGTGCAGGACGAGGCATTGTGTACTGGTGATGGAGCGTTTCCAAGGTGATGGGACTTTTCCAAAGCCAAACTTGGTCCCGTTTAATGGATCAGGATCATTATACTGGGCTCATGGCATAATCCTGTTGAGAGTTGGGGGTAGGGAGTTGTACAGAGCCAAATAGGAAGGATAAACGTGGTGATTTTGGCCTCAGTGGCAATGTCAGTGGCACTGCGAGGTTGATGTTAGCTTTCAGTGAAATATAGATAGATAGATAGATAGATAGATAGATAGATAGATAGATAGATAGATAGATAGATAGATAGATAGATAGATAGATAGATAGATAGATTAGTTTTTGTAGAAATATGTTTCAATGCATATCTATTTTGAAGGGGTACTATCAAAACACATATTCAAGCCAATTCCATTTACTTTCGGAAACACTTAGCTGACAGAGCTAGAAAACATCAGTCTTGGGTTAAGATTTGTTTTGTCAAACTATTGTTTGCGAGGTCAAGAATGAACTTCCACAGCCAGGCAGGATACTGGACAGTCCCAAGGTGTGTTTGTGCTCCATCTCAATCTGACAGGAGGACTGTGGGTGTGTTGTAGAGACTTCACAGCTCAGGTGTGAATTTTCATATTTAAATTTCACTTTTAGTGTGTTAATTCATCACACTGCTCAGTAAACGATCAGGAAGGGAGAAGAGAATGGGTTTGCAAGTAAGGTGGATAAAGATAATTAACTATATCTCAATCTAAATTCGTCATGTTCCAGGCCACCCGGCCACCTCCGCCAAATGATTTAAATGAAAAAGAAACATACAAAGAGCAGCTAGGAGTAAGGTTTATCAAAAAAAACATCTGTTACGAGTGCTGGCAGCAACTGCATTCACTAACACACACAGTTTCAGGGCAGGGCACCTCCCATGAGCACACTAAAAGGCCTTTCATAGCATTCAGAGGCACTCTGCTCTCTCAATCAATGGGAAGTTGCCTGCCAGGCTGTGTTACTGGAGACCAGAGCTCGGCTTTTACACTCCGTGGTTTTGATAAGGCTCTGACTCAACACCAGGCTGAGTGCTGCTGGCCATCAAAACAATGCCCGAGTCTAGAGCTTCACAGTTTTGTTTCATGTAAGATACCATCGCGCTACAGACTGTATTTCACTTCACGGTGATAATTCAGACCAGGCTCTGGAAGGATTCAGCACAGGCCTGAGGGAAGCGTAAAGTAAGCTGTTAAAATGAAACAAACATCATAAGATAGGTGTGAAAAAGTTGTGCACATACCGTAAAACCAACCACAGTCTAATCAACAGCAGACTGATGCGTATAATGTATAGTACATTTACTCAAGTACATGTAGAGTGTGTACTTCTATTTATTGCTGCTTTCTGGCAGCAGCTGGTACGTTACCTCTCAGATTAAAATTGTACATAGAAAGTACAGTTTCAGTTTATAAAATACTGTCACCCAACAGCATGTGAACCACTTATTAAATCTTGATGCATCAATACTACTTTACTCTTCGAAGTAATGTAATAATTTAGAGTATTACATTAGAGAATGTAGAGTTTCTCCTCTAATTGTCTGAATGCACGACTTTTACTTCTTCTACCACTGTCTACTTACATACAGTTGTTTCAGTATTCAGTCTCATTCACGTTTTGCACATTGCATAAAGCACTCTAAACTATTTCTCTGGCTTGTAGAGACCACTGATCGTCCCCTGAGACCACTAATAGACTTCGTTACACAGTACTTTTGCTTTTCTATCACTCAGTGAAATGAAGGTGTTGGTTTTCTGATGATGAACTAGTCCAGTTTCTTCTAAAGCATTTTAGAGAGTCCTACTGACCCCCTCTTTGACATCAGACCTTTTGTACAAAGCTATAAACACAGTTGATGCTACTATCATATGTGTAAAAGCATAGATATATATGAAATATGTAAATGTAAATAAAATATGAATGTTAAACATTTATTACAATCCTTTTTAAGGCTATACTAATATAAATTGTTATTCCTCTGTACATACTGGTGTGATTTCCATCTGTTGCTTGCACTTTAACCTCATCGTCATTGTACAGGGGAGTGCATCTATTAGGTATTTTAATATTTATGACTTACTCTGTGCTCTCAGTCAAATCTAATATTTGAACCTCATGAATAATTCAACAAACTCAAATCAGCACCAAACAATAACATCAATATGTCATCCCGCCAGGCCCCGTACAAAATATTTGTGGAGCTCACTGTAGGTTTTATGGTGTCAGACTGAATTATTGACATCTCCATGAGAGCATAGTGAACAACTGTAACTAATAAAATATTAATTCTGTTTTGTGCTTTTAACATGTTAACAGCAGAGAAAAGCACAGAATTATGGTTTTATTTCTAAAACTACAGTTAATCTAAGTGACTAAAACTTGATAGAGACTGCTCATTTTAAGCATCACTTGCAGGGATAAGAAA